>NC_079371.1:3660000-3830000 GCF_021018895.1 Seriola aureovittata
CAGATTAATATTCTGTCAGTTGATTAATGGACTAATGGCTTCAGGTCTAATGGTTTGTCTTTTCTCAACAGAACACTTTCTGGATGGGCCTGGGCTGCAGCACTCTCTTCCTGCTGCCCAGCATCATCCTGGCAGTGAAACTGGCCAAGTACTACCGCAGGATGGACACAGAGGATGTTTACGATGAGTGAGTATTCTCTGTCGTTGTTCTTGCTGCTGCGTCTTTAACTATGTATAAAGCATTTATTTTTTAAGTCTGTAGAACATGATACGACGCGCCTGATTACTTCGAAG
Source organism: Seriola aureovittata (assembly GCF_021018895.1). Taxonomy (NCBI): domain Eukaryota; kingdom Metazoa; phylum Chordata; class Actinopteri; order Carangiformes; family Carangidae; genus Seriola; species Seriola aureovittata. The sequence continues at coordinate 3,660,295 of NC_079371.1, forward strand.
CAATTACACAAGACAGTGTGTGCTGTAGTCACTCCGATAGAAAGTTTATCTGCTCTACATGGTTTCATCCTTCCTTTTTCTTCAGCTTCTTGCTCTTCGCTCACTGCAGATAACGTCCATCATAACTGCAAATCATGAGACTTTGTAGAATTTGTAGTTTGCTAATTTGCTATTGAACATTGTTTGACAGTAAAAGACGGGGTTCTTTGTTGTGACAGTAGCTGCACTGGTTTATTGTTGATTTATTATTATTTTTCTTCCCTTCTCTCCTCCTTGTAGTTCCTCTGTTTCTGGGACTTGGCATTTTACTTTGTGATAACCATTTCTACTATTTCCATCTTCCACATCCTTTTTTCTTTTTCTTTTTTTTTTTGGTTTCATTCCTCTCTCTGTCAAGCACTTGGCACTTTACAAAGAAACATTGATGCATTTGTCACTTCGTGTGTCTTCTTCATGGAGCTTTTGTTCACCCTCTCTGCTTTCATTCGGTCACGGCTTTGCACAACTACAGCAGTCGTCATGTGATCTTTGCTGGATTACAGGCAACGTTCTGGTGCATTTCTATTCAGTAACATTTTTATTTTGCTGTTTTTTTTTGTGTGTGTGTGTTATCTTTATAGCATTGAGACAATTCCCATGAAAACGTAAGACATTTTACCCACCTCCCTCTCCTTTACAACTACTATCACTCTGTGCTTTTCTCTGGATCTTGTACATAGAATTGTTTACTAAATTCTTGGTGCTGGTTTATGTTTTTAAGCTTGGAATTGCTCTTATGGGTGGATGGTGTGGCTTCTTGTCGTGTGCTACCTTTTGAAAAGTGCCCCTTACCTTTCATGAAGGGCTCTTGCGATCATTACCTTACAATTCCACCTGTTTTTTGTAAGTTATAGTGTAAATAAAACACCGGTTTATACTCAAAAAAAAAATGTTTATCTCCTAACATTCTTTTTGCGAAAATTTGGCTAAGCATTTTTACTCTTAAAGTTTGATCAGCATGCCATGTCTCTCACATTACATTTTTCATCCCTTTTTTGTATACAATATTTTGTTTTCAGTATGGAAATTGGTAATAATGGTTATCATAGTGAGCGTTCACAAGGTATCCCAAATCCTATGATGACAAGGTAAACGCTATATTAATCCTGTCGACTGCATGTGATGGGGAAGCGGAGGCATGCCTGGGGAAATGGGTTTTTCTTGTTTTTCCACAAGGATAATGATGTAGCTGGAGACACGATGCATGGCTTTGAGGGAGTTGATTCACTGCATGCACACACACACACACACACACGTGTACACCCACACACATATCTGGAGGTTAGAAAATTAAATAACAACCTGAAAAGTGACAAGTAATGGTAGCTTGTATTACAAAACATCCAATATGATGAGTTTTGTTTTGCAATGCTTGTATCAAAAAAAAAAAAAGTCAAATCAAAAGCTATTTTTACTTATTATTATTATTTAAATTTTCTTTCAAGAGGTAGATGAGAAGATTTGTACCATTTTGTGCGTTAAGTGTGGAGCTGGGTCCAGAGGGGGGGGGGGGTTAGCTTAGTTTGTGGTTTTAAGTGAAATGCCTGCCATGAACATTCCCACAGATATTCACCTTCCTGTCAGCATGACCCAGAAAGACTTTCGTTTCTAACCCAGTCAACAGTACCATCACCAGGACAAAAATTTGAGCACACTTTATTTCCTGGGTCGATAAAATTCCAATTTATTTCCAAATAAAACATATAATTTGGTATTAATTGCATTGCCGTGACTAAGAACAACTTCTTCCGGCAATTAAGATGATTCCAGCTCTGTGTGTCAATCTTCTCACCTCACACTCAAATAAATATATATTTCCCAAAATGTCAAACTGTTCTTCTTTCATAAGGATTGAGCAGGAAATTTACTTTAAATGGTTTGCTCAGTCCGTCCCATCTTAAATATTTTCGCTACCATTACTTCTGTCTGTGTCGCTGCCAGATGTTCTTCTGTGTGGTTTTGGGGGAATCTCCCCCTTTAAACTAACCTGCTGCACGCTCTGTCCGCGCTCTGGGATGATCGTGTGAAATGAAAAATCTTCCTGTTTCCTCTCGTTTAGAGTCAGCCAAAGTCCGATGAATGTTCACCTGATCATTTTGTTCAGAGAGAGGCAAGCATGTCAAGCTTTGGTGTGATGCTGAGAATGCTGCTCCTTTTGATTTTTACTCCTTATTTTAACACAACCTCTAACTGCATGTTGTATATTTTTAAGTTGCACTTGGACGGGGATGTGTTTGGCCAACCAACCTACTGTAACAGAGGCTACAGGCAGAGAGCAAAACAGCCACGTTACAGAAACAAATCTTTTATCCACTATTATCCACTATAATCCTTAGTGGAAAGAAAAAACTCATTTATTCACCATTTTGAGGTAGTAACCTGGAAATAGAACATTTTCAAAGATGGATTTGTCATTTTCTAATAAATATTGTGTAATACATTTGTGATTTTTCTAAAAAAAATTAAATCACTGTCCAAAAGTTAGGATTTTAAAGGGGCACTAAGTAACCTATGGTATGACCTCTAGCAGCTCTTGAAACACTGACACTTAACTTCTCTCATTCGCTTTAAACTGTGATCGCTGGATAAACAGGTAACTGTAAAGTGGTCTCAGACTTTTGGACCACACTGTATATTAATGTAATCATTATTTGTTGTTTGCAGAAACTTACTTATTGCCCCTATACCCGACCACACAGTTCATCCATCTTCATGTAGATGTAGCTGTTCTGCTCTCTGCCTCGTGATCCGCTCATCCCGCTTCTTTTTGCCAAGTAAGAGGCAAGAAGCGGTTTTACAAGAAAAGTGATGGTTGAATTCTCTGTCTGTGCTGTTAATGCTGTGCCGTGTGTGTGTGTGTGTGTGTGTGTGTGTGTGTGTGTGTGTGTGTGTGTTCCTGTGCTGGTAGCATCCCTACCTATGACACTATGAACAGGTTCCCGCGGGCCTCGGCTCCTCCGAGGCACATCGACTGGTGACAGAGAGCCGGCTCTTGTCCTGGCTCCTGAAAGGTACCGGAAGACCAACGAGACAGACCCGTGTTTGTTTCTCTAACACCGTCTTCTTTAAACCCCTCCCTTACAACCTCACACCTTTCCTTCACACAGCTGTCGTCTCGTCTGCCGTCGTCACGCCATCCGTCTCTCTCCTCTGTGTTTAATCTTCCTTGTTTTGCTTGAGCACCGCTCTAACATTAACTCTCTAACGCCTCTTCGCAGCTTGTTTTAGTCCTTTTTCTGCTTCTACAGTGACTTTGCAGGAAAACCATCATGGTGAGAATTGCTAATTTCGGGAATCGCTAACGAGCCATAAATGTCTTCACAGTATTTATGTCTGACTGCTTGTGACTTGTTTTGTCAGTGTGTTGTAGAGGAGAAATGCTGCATGTGCTTGTTCCGCCTTACTTCAGTTTTGTTCCTTATTGAGAATAAAATCATTTGGGTCTAAAAACTGCCTCATTTACAAAACAGTCAGTAGCCTGTCTGACCGTTTCATGCCTTTATTGGAACAGCTCTTCTCGGTTAGTGTGAATGCTTGAAATTATAATTTTGCAAAAACGCCATATTTGATACTTTTCTTCATTTGCTTTTTTGTGTCAGTGGCCTTTTGATGTTGACATGCCTTTTGTCCGCTCTGTTAGTTTCTGTTAGTGCTGACAGGAACTGCACTTCACGGGTATTATGCAAATTTAACCAAAAATTAAGTATATACAGAAAATGATATTGCACTCCCTGTTAATGTTTGTAGTTTGTCTGGAGGTGGTGGTATACACCGTTTTCACAGAGGACATTTTGACATGTCACAGTAGAGAAAAACACAGATTTAAATAATAAAAAATGTCAAAGTATCTGAATTCCATTTAGCTGCTTCAGTTTCGCGGCCCTGGTATTGTTCATGCTGGCTCTCTGTCACGCTGTCATGGTTTACTGGGTCATTTGAACAGAGCAGAGCTGTCGTTAACGGTGCCGTCTCTGCTTTTACTCAAAATGTTTGCTGTGAAAAAGGCCTGTTGTTGTCTAGATCTTTTCTTTTGTTTCAAATAGAACTGTGGGAAATAATACAGCCATACTTATATCCACAGGTGAAACCAAATTTAATAAAAACGACATTCTTGTTTTTTTAAGCAAACCACCAGGGTACAGAACTTTTTCTGAACGGCAGCCATTGTAGCAACATGTGACAATTACAGGAAAAGGGTAAACTTTAATAGATAATGTTAATCTAATACGTTTGCTTGGTTTGCTAACATTAGCCACCGTAAGCTACTGGTCATACCAGACCACGTGAGGCTTTAGCCGTAAAGGAGCAGAGGAGCGTTTTATTGTTTATATATTAAAATTTTTATATGTAAAGAGGAATAAATAACTTATTTCTTCTTTAAAAAGTTACAAACTATTGCTTTAAATAGCAAGGCCTCATTAAAACAACAATTCTGCTCCTGGCGTCATTTTGACGGATATGACTGTGTGGACAGTAGAAGTTATAGAAAATAAAGATTATAACAAAAATATTTGCTGTTTCAGAACATATTTACACCGTCACTCACACTTGATACTGAAAATCACGTTACACAATGTCACATTTTCTTTATAAAATGTAACTTTTAATATCTGTAGGGAAATGCATTATTCCCAGAGGAAAGCATGTTTTATGGGACTGCAGTAAGAATTGTGCATTTTTAGACGGGAAAAACAGAATGCGGTCTTTGTAAATCCTCTGTGGCTCTTCATGAAAGCATCACTGACTGCACTGCACTCATGTCTTTTATTCCACAACCCTGCTAGAGCTGCATTAATCTCCTGGGTCATCTAAAAGAAAAAAAAATAGAAATACACTGTCTTGAATTATTTACTTAATTTATAAAAATATCTGATTCATTTTCCTCTTATATTTGTCTTCCCAGTGCCCTCGAAAACTGGAACTAAAACAGTAAGTTTGCTCTCTTACATTCTATATTTTATTTTAGTAGTTTAGATTAATCTGCTGCAATGGATCCAACAGCAGAATGAGTTTCGATTCCCGGATCAATTGTAAAGAACACAACGGCTCAGAGCCCCTTTCTTGTTATTTAACAAGTAATTTATTCTCGTATTGAGTTAACAAATCAGATTTTTTCTGAAACAAGTGGAAGAAGTTTGCGAAATGAGTTTGTAGCATTTCGATTGCAGAATGGAGAATTCTATCAGAGTCAATTACAGAAAGTTCACTATTGACAGGATAATAAAAATTCTTGTTTTTTAATTAATTAATTTACTTTAAAACACAGTGAGGATTGATTAGTGCAGACTGATGAAATGAGCGTGTAGTTTTCTAACGGTGTTGCAGAAATCCCCATGTGAGAGAATAGAGCTAAGGAAGTCGTAGAAGTTGTGTATGTGCAAACTTTAAGGCAAATACATTGGGTATATTTTGGGTTTACTAAACAAATCATGTCCTTTTTTTCTTTTTCGTTTGTTTTTTTTTAAGCCGTACGTCTCACAATCCCTCGGACCAGACGAAGATCAATGAAAGCTGGTTTCCTTTACGACAGAAATACAACACACAAAGCCCTGCAGGTTATCTACAGCGATCGACTCTACCGGGCCGATCACGGCCCAGGACAGTTACCCGCTCTCCGACGCCCCCCCACCCCCTCCAAGAAACCCTGCCTGCAGGACATCAAACTCTTCTCCCTCAGCATCAATCTGAGCCAGGCTTGTTCTGCATTTTTCAAAGAACTGCTGTGTCTGCGTTTACATTTGTTCAGACACAAAACCAAGCTGAAAATACATTCAGCGGGAGGACATGACAATAAATGTGATGCCTGTTCATTTTAATGTACTTGTTTGTGCTTAAGAAAACCGTGGCTGAAAGGTCACCCGAAGGTCATGGCTAGCTGCTTTATCTCCTGCACTTAAAATGGATGTATCGCATTCAACACAAGCAAATGTTAAAGGGGGAAGGTGCAGATTAACATGAAATATGATGTGTTTAAAACAAAAAAACTAAACAAAAAAAAAAGCACTGTTTTGTTGAAGATGGCGCGTCCTTTTTAAGTGCAGCCTGTATGAGTTGGTGGGTGTGTGGTACCTTAATGACTGAGAAATGGGGAGGGAAAAAAAATACAAAAAAAAACAAAAACAGGCTGTTACCGGGTGGATTTTTGGGTTTTATTATGGAAGAAATTTAGCACGACTTTTAAAAATGTTTACAATATTATGAAACATCCAGAGATTGACGTCTGTGTTGGTTTGGCGCACATTGAAAATGACTGGTTGCCTTTCAGAAGTATGTTTCACGCTGGCATTTTGACACAGATGCTCCTTCTTAAAAGGGAAAGTCCACCATTAGATGCTCTTACGCTGTTAGAAATCACCAGTCTGTGATGGAATTATTGTGCGGTGTAAAGATTAAAATATACTCTTATTTTTATAGCATATTCATTTAATTGTCATTTTGTGCCGGGAGTTAATTTCCTACATTTCCCAGAATGCCTCTAAACCGCCCAGAAATTAGTTTTTTTGCTTCAATTGATTCTAGTCTACTAAGGCTAATGTCAATATGTCTGTTTCTTTTTAGCGATTGCTAAGTTTTTAAATATTGAACAAAATGCTGACATTTTGTTTTGCCTAGTTGCCCTTTAAAATGAAGCAGTGTCAAGGAGCAGAAAGAAATTTAACCAAAGAGTATTTTTCCCTGCACAAATGGATTTATTTGAAGTTTTTGGCACCTAAAAACTTAAGACAGCAGTATTTTATTTATATTTTACTCTATGCAACAGAAATATATTTTTACTTATTTCTTTCCTGTGTTGTTAATCACCTTTGGATCACTGAGATTTATTCTGTGACCCTTGAGCGGGCCAACCCGTTAGAGTGAAAGCTACTCTTTGTTTTATAGACCTTTAAAAGTCTATTATTTTTATTTTTTACATTCCTGAAAAGATGTATTATTACCTGTTGCAGAAATATCTGACCTTAACATCCTGTCATTACAATCATAGTCCAATAATAAACCACCAAACAACAACAAAGCTGATCAGTAATTTAAGCTACATCACCAAATAGTGTTTTTGTAACAGTGTAAGTACTTTAGGTGGATTTTCCCTTTAAAAAATCACAGAATAAACTCAGAGCTTAACTGCTTAATATATATACTATGACGACAGTGTAGGTTTGATGGAGGTGGATTGATTAACAAAACAAGCTATCATGTTGAGTTCACTAACATGACATTTTTACTGAGATCTTTCTTGCTTTCATAGAAACTTTTAAAGTGGAGAATTACTTTCTCAAGCCAAATCTCTTTTCTTTTTTTTTCTTTTTTACTGTAGGTCTCAGGTCTTTAGTGGTCTATCATTTATGTGCTTATTTTGTTCCTGCTTTTTAAAACCCCACAGTAGCTATGGATACATTTAAGACTATTGAACAAATGAATGTATTCAAGAGCTATTTTTTATTTTGTATCGCTTGATTTGGCTGTCGGTTGAGAAATATGCTGAAATCTATTTCAAACGCATCGGGCAAGCCAATCCAGTTATCCCATCCACCTCGCCTCCATGTTTACAGATTAGATCTGCAGCTGCTGTCAGCGTAGTAATGATGGTGAAAGATTAGACAATCCATTCATGGGACAAGTGAGCACTGTCAATCAAATTGAATGCTTGAAGAATGCTTTCTGGTTTACTTGGCGGGTGTTGATGCACACTGTGAAAAAATAATGTCCATCTTAACATTGAAAGTTATTTAAGATGTCTTGCTATTGTTTTTGAGCAGTGCAACAAAGGAATAACTTATACAATAGCCTCTAATGTAACGCCTAAAAAAATAATATTTCATTTTTAATCCAGTAAAAAAACTGCAGGCTACAAGGTGAAATAAGTAACATTAGAGTTTTAATCTTCTCTCTTCATTTGATGACTTCGAGAACGTGCTTACCGGCTTTTGCAATAACTTGCAATAGCTAGTAATTTGATGCACTAGCATATCATCATAATATCAGCTGACTAGCATTGAAAAATAGTGGCAATTTTTGGCAGCGCTAATGCAATCCAGGCTAGTTGCTACAGCTAGTAAGCTAACTAGCCTTTGTGTTTTACATAACCCTCACTAATTCACATTGTATGACCATTTTTAACATACATTACTTTTACGTTACAAATTAATCCATCTATTGAATCCAGCACAGGTTTAATTGTTTTAAGTAAAAATCAGTCATCACATTCCTGGCCAGTTAGCTAGTTAGCTTATGTGTAGCTACAGCTAGTGGGAAAGTTTGCGATCTGTTCTGGTTTTGGGGCGCATTGCAAATGACTGGTTGCCTGTCAGAAGTACAATCATCATCCTAACATTTTACAATACACAATATAATAAAAATAACGTCATTCTTGACATTAAACTTTTGGATTTGAAGTGTGGTGTTTGAATACACCAGCAGTGCACCAGCAGTTAGCCTAACTACCCCAAATTTAAGGATTTACATTAATACAAATGTGATTTCATGTCGATTCATCTGTAAGTGGGGTGAAATTTATAGTTTAATTTTCTCTCTTGATTTGATGATTTTAAGAAAGTGCTAACAGGCTTTTGTAATAACTGATGCTAGTTAATTGATCCAATAACATCAACTGATTAGTAATATTTCACCTCCTTTATATTTTTTATGGCAACACAAACACAATCCAGCTACTTGCTACAGCTACTAAGATACCTAACCCTATTCACATTTTTATCACCATTTTTAAAAATACATTACAAATGAACCCATCTCTTAAATATAGATGCCAGCTCACTACTCATTGTTTTACATAAACCTAAAGTTCACACACTGCATACAGCATACACAAGTAGTATAAAGAACTACTTGCCTTCTGGATACATTTTAAATTCAAAATGGTCACTTTTCTTTTTACTTGTTTCATTGCATTCCCCAGTTTCTTGTTAAGATGGATATTTTTTGAAGCAGCTGTGTGTGCACACTTTGACAGGACTATCATTGGTTTTCTTGTCTGCTAGAGTCTGGATGTGACCCTTGAGAGAGAGAGAGAAAAAAAGGGTATGATTTTACTAAGTGCTTAAACTAGATATTGTGTATCCGAACCCTGGATGGATGTTGGCAGGACAGATACAGTAACTGGTTTGAACTGTGGTGCTCCAAAGTTGGACACTGATGGAGCCAATGAGGAAGGAACATTTTATGTGGTGGTGAAAAGAAAGAGTGTATAAATTGTGAATAAACTTTGGACTTCAGTTTGTTGTTATTTGCATTGCATTCCCTTTTTCTGTTTACACTTTATTGACTTTCTAGGAATGCTTAATAGGTTCTGTGTTTTGAATAGGCAACGCAACTTGGGGTAATATGTATTTTGGTTTAATCCAAAAGAGAGAGGAAGGGTTTTGTTATTTGTGGTAAGGTTAAAAAAAGGCATCAAGCATACAGTAATAGCTAGCATAAAAGGAAATTATAAAACTTAAATGTGTGTGTGTGTTTTCATATAGAGAAAACCATAGGAAGTGTATCTGCTATGCTACTGAAAGTGAAGGTACGTTGTTGTTTATGAGGTTAATGACATGTAACATGAGACATCTTGCTCATAATGTATCTTAAGACTTTAACACAGGACTACACATTCTTATGTGGTGCTGCCACTTCTGACCAGAAACCACTGAGTTGTGTTGCTGGTCAGCTATTTTCAAAATGTGATTATTATCTTCTTCCATAAGCTTCGTTCTGAGGTTTCCTCAGGCACCGAACAATATGTGAAGAAACACCACCAGCACAACCAGATGCCATCTCACTGCTGCTTCTAAACAGACTTGTATAAGAGACAGATAAAACCAGATCTTGTTGAAAACAGAAGCAGTGGTTCAGAGAAAATATTTTTATATTTTTATTTATACTGTGTTCGAATGGTTATTTCTGAAATTTTCACAAATTGTCCTTGTTCATTGAGCTTTGCACAAGTTGTACATTACCGTATGTACAATCCCTCTTTAGCTTGATGGGCGGAGCCATATACAATAACAGCAGGAAATCCAATGCTATACAAGTATGCACTTGAAGAGGCTTTGGAAAAAAGTATTTACAAATTAAATTGCATGAAGCTGTTTATTATCATTTGGTTAATTCACTAGCTGAAAGCCAGCAAAGAAATAGACTTTATTTATTAATCTATCTATTACTGAAAATTCACATACACACAATTATCAGATTAAATGTGTGTTTTCCTTTATTCTTAATTGAACATAATTTTTTGGCTGTTGTTATTTCCTCGTTTAATCCCGTGTGTGAGTTATCCTGTGTTGCTAGTTGCTGCACGTAGGGAAAATAAAGTTGTATTGGATTGAATTTCACGTACAGCAGCAGACAGCATAGACTTGCATTTATGCAAGGAGATACTTACATCTCACAAAGTCTGCTGGTGAATGTGCTGCGATCTCAGGGGAACGCAAACACTCTGGGGGTCGGGGAGTGAAGATTTGAATATGAAACAGTTCTAATTTGGTGTTTAGCAAAAGATGGGACTGCAACTGAAGTGCTTCCCTTCACTCTGCATCTAAAAACAGAATTACTCACGGAGTGAACGTTAAACTAAATTGTTTTTGATTTTAAGTGTAGATGCATGAACATTAAGTGACCCTTTGTGTTTTGTTAAATATATAATAATTTAAATTGTTTTCACTCCATTTAGTGAAGCTAATCTCTTCCAGAAATGTTGACAGTTGGCCCCATATCACTCACAATGGGACCCTTTTCTCCAGATAGACCTGGATATAAAGCCACTAAAGACATATCCAACCCCACCCCACGCTATCTGGCCCTGTCAGACCCAACAGCTACGCTCACCCCCAAAGTCTAATATAGATATTTCTTGTTCTTTCTTAATTAACCTCAGAAAATAATTACCAGGCTCCACACTGAACTCGGTCTGCCGTGTGTGAGTGCCTTCTACTTCACGTTTCTTTGTGGTTGAGCGGTCTCGGTGTGTTTATGTTTGGAGGGAAATGATAGGTTACACTGCACAGCTGTGAGCTCCAACTGCCATTTAAAACAAGAAAGAATTCAAGGGCTTCGGGAGGCTCGCTTACTTTAGCATATCCTCAGACGTGCCACATTTCTTCTTAATTGGAGATACACGGAGCAAACGTCGGATGATTATTGAGAATCCTGATGTTTTGCATGATAAATACATCAAATCCTCCGGCAGCAAAAATGCCTCAAACTGTAAAATGTTCTATAAGGTGCAATTGACATAATTGACGTCTTCAGGAATTTCTTCGTGTGTGACATGTTCTCTTTTTACCTAACACCTAGGTAAACATGAACAGGTGGTTTGACATGTGGCCCTGGCTTTCATCAGAGAGCTCTAACTGATAACTGATGTCGCTGTTCTCCTCCTCCTGAACAGCAAGTTTCTTTTAGTCTGCTTTTTCTTTTTTTTTTTCCATATCCTGAATTCCCTCTTTGTCTGCTTGGCCAATAAATAGCAGGAGGTGCCCTCAGCTCCAGCAGTTCCACACTCCTCCTCTCACACTCAGCATCCATCTGACACAATGTGGACCCAGGCCAGCACTCTGCTGCTGCTGCTGCTCGCCTGCTGCCTCTGGCCGGCGGAGGCTGAGAGCGACGGCAGCAGGAGACAAAGCATCTGGGATGATCCTATCCAATTCAACACCAAGGCTAATGACTCGTGTACCATGATCATCACCGGTCACGGGGAATACACCAGGCTGAGGGTGTCATGCCAGAGCAGCAAGCGCTCCTACTGGTGCGACTACGTGGGGAAGCCTTACACCTGCCGCTCCTACAACAAAAACCCCCGGCACTACTTTGTCCAGATGATGTGGGACTTAAGGAAGCTCCACAATGCCTGCCGGGCGCCGAGGCAGATCCAACCTCACATGTGCAGGAGGGCAACTGATGACTCTCAGATGGTATTTTCATCTGCTTCCTTCTCCCGGTCATGGCCGGAGGATTCTTCAAGCACAGGGGCAAGACCAGAAACACAGCCTGCAAGACCTCAACCTCGACCTGAACCTACCAGGCCTGATTCAGTGAGGCAAGCTTCCATGAAATCCTTTCAAGTCCCTACAAGAGTGAAGACCACACAGAGAACCACTCTACAACCACCAACACCGCCTGTGGAGAGCAATGCCAAGAGGATGGCACGGCAGTACTGTTGGAGGTCACTCCAAGGCATCTGCTCCTTTGTCATTGGGCTGTTTCGAAATTAACGAGAAAGGTACTCACCCTCTTTAATTCATTATGTTGTTTTAAGTCTAATCCAAAAGCACTTAGGTGGAAAGGAGGGTATTTGAATCATGTTTGTTCCAGAATTCATTTGCAAAATTCAAACTTTTGTCTTTTTTTTTTCTCAAGATTTTCTGTCATATTCACAGATGTACAATTCTGACGAGGATAACTTCTGACGAGCCTTGGAGCGAAACTGTGGTAGAAGAACGGCAGCGCTCTCTTCAGGGGAAGGGACGGTACTGCAGCGACTTTCAAACAAACCCCTCCTCACTGAAACTTGCACACATCATCATCCACTGAGAGCCAGTCTAATGTGAAATACTTGGCCAAACATCCTTTCAAAGATGGAAGAACGTCACTACCTGACTTGATTACGTAATTATAATCATTTCTGCATGAAACACATGTTTGAAATGGCACAAGTACTTTCACTTGTGAGAATATTTCTGCAGATGCTGCATTTTCAAAAATATAGGGATCAAGCCAAACACAAAAACCCACTGGTGTCACTTATTTGTATTCATGTTTGTATATAATCTAACTCACTTAATATTACCTTGAATATTACATTGTTGGGAAGGACCAAGGTTCTAATTTTTGGTCTAAAACAGCAGTGATTTCTGTACTGGTGTTTTCAGATATAATGAATGTGAAAACGTTATTATTAAATATTGATCTCTCTTAATGAGAAACAACTGTAATATTCCTACAGTAAACATGTAACATGTATTAAAGCTGGTGAAAATTTGACAGTGAAATGGTTACGTATGTTTTCTGAAGCTGGAAGAATCACCTGCTGTTCTGTGTTTGACCTTTAGGTGTCCCTGTTGCTTTAACTTTCAGAGACGTCTGAGTTCAGTCTGTGATTTTCCCCTGCAGGGACATCTGGCTTGTTTCAAGATATTTAAAGTCATTTTGTTTTTGATAAACTGTAGCGCCAGATGCTCAAGTGAAGGTCTTAAAAGACGCAGATTTATTTGACTTTGTTTAGAATAAAAGTTATCATAAAGCAGGTGGGACTTCTTGCAGCAGGCAGCACAATCTGCCACAACAGATTATGTTTAGTCCTGATACTTCAACATAACTCTGGTAAGCATTCATCACTTAATACAAAGACGTTTTATGTATTTGCCCTTTCCTAAATTTTAATCAAATTTGACTAAGTGCTAAGTAGGAGAGAAATAACTGGTTAAAGTGCATGAAACGGTGAGGAAGAGTAGTCTTTGTCTAAGTGAAATAATTTCACTGTGCTGTTTGTTATGCAGATTACAATTTAACATGTTTGAAAAACTGCATTACAAGCTCCTACTTTTTTATGGCAATAATAACTTTTGAGGTCTTTAAAAGCTTAATTAGAATTTTAAAAGAAATTATTTCACAAGCAGTAATCCGACTCAAAACATCCCTTCATTGGTTTACTAATCTGAACTCAAAAAACTTTTTAAGCCCTTCAGTCATGCAGTGTGTGTGTCTGAGTGAGTGAGTGAGTGTGTGTGTGTGTGTGTGTGTGTGTGTGTGTGTGTGTGTGTTTGTGTTTGTGTGTGTGTGTGTGTTTGTGTGTGTGTGTGTGTGTGTGTGTGTGTGTGTGTGTGTGTGTGTGAGAGAGAGAGTGTGTGTGAAGGGGAGGGCTGATTCTGCAGCAGCATTATGTAGCGGCAGGTAAAGGACGCTCTCAGTTCTGAGGTGTCACTGCTGCAAACTGAAGTTTACTCTCAAAAGTGCAGGTAAGTGTTTTAGTGTCACTCTGTAACGATACCTGGTTACTACTCACTTTGGTATTAGCACAGTATCAGGGCTCGAGTGTAGCGGCTCTCTCAACAGTGGCTTCACTTACATCAGTAGGTCCTTTTGTTATAAATAATGTTCCTGTAATAATCCTACAGTGAGTTAAAATGTCCTGTACAGTACATTTACTCTTGCATTGTACTTAAATACAATTTTGTGGTACTTGTACTTGAGTATTTTTTATTTTATTGCCACTCACTTTATACTTCCACTCCACTAGAGAGAAATATTGTTCTTTTTACCACACTACATTTATTTGACAGATTTAGTTACTAATTACTTTTCAGATTAAGATTTTACAAGCAAGACATATGATGATCTTATAAAATATGACACAGTGCTTTTCTGTTGTACTAACCAGTCAAGTACAAATAACATAAAAGTGACAACAAAAAGATTCAACTTCCACATATGTAAAGGATCTGAATACTTCTTCCACTGCTGTATATGGTACTTTTCAAATTTGAATTGTACTTATTTATTATGTAGAGTAGTAAAGTATTTTCTTTACTTCCTATGCTATCACTATATTCATGTCACCTTTTTCTCTGATGATGCCATCCCAGTCTACCTCTTAAATAAAGGATTAAAACTTTGTCTGCCACTGCCCTTTATTAAATTCAATTTGGGTCTATTCATTTATATCTCTTATTGCACTGTAACGTTTTATTCTGCTGTTCCTTCTGCTTTATTCATTTTTATTCAAATTCATTCTTTTAAAATCCAAATATATATATATGAGTTTTTATATTGCCTCTTTTATAACTTTTCTTAATGCCTATTCATGTCTTATGTGAATCATTCTGAATTGTATCGCAAAATGTTTCTGTATGTTTCCTTCTAAAACACAGGTTTAATAGGGGATTAAAATGATTCTTTGTAAGAAGGAAAATGAAAGGGATTAGAGTTCAAATATCTTAATCCAAATTTATCCTCTTGCAGGGTCTTTTGTGTTGGTTTCATGGCTTTCTTCACCAATATCACCATCCTTTTGGTTGTGGCTTGCATTTCCCATCAGCTGATGTTGGGCAGCTGTCAGAAGGGTAATGGGCGGAGGGGACAAGGTGTGGACAGAGGACAACACAAGGAAAGGTCAGGACTAAAGGCTGGACGCCAACCCAAAACTGTCTCTGCACAGCCCATTAAGGGAAAACTGGTCACCAAAGATAAGTCTCATTGCACGTGGGCTGCGACAGGTGACGATCTCTTCATCCTCAGCGTCTCTTGCAAGAAGGGGCACAGGAGCTTCAGCTGTGAATATGTTGCCAAACCATCTCTCTGTCCCCAATACACTTCTAATGTCAAACTTTACTGGAAGCAAATCGCCAGGGCGCTGAAGAAGCAGAGGAATCTGTGCCAGGACAATAGTGCACTGATCAGGGCAGGTATGTGCAAGAGAGCTGCCAGAGATGCTCATTTCAGATTTCATAATGCACAGAGGAAGACGGCCCCGCCTTACCCTCCACCCCCTGCACCCAGACCTGCCAAATCCTGTCAACCTGGAAACAAGAAGCTGGCAGAGGAGTACTGCGACGACTCCTGGTCGAGCTTTTGCACGTTCTTTTTTACTATGGTGCAGGATTATGATTGCTGAGGCAGAAAAAAGAGTTGTCACATCAATTCTTTGCTTATTATAGACTTAATACATGCTTGGTGCTTTGGAAAAAGTTTTATCTATTCCAAAAAAATTGTTTTACATAGAGTGGAAACCTTTGAAGCAAATATTCCCATTGTTAAGAGTGGCTCCGCTCCTCAATAAATACTATTTTTTAATGTTGCTCTGTGATTTGTCGATCTGAGAGAGAGTCACTACAGTGATGACAAGAGCAAAACATTAATGAGACATTAGCTTTGAATAAAACTCATTGTTCCCTCTGTTTATGTTTATTGGTGCAATTTCATTTTAAGTCATTTGTTTTCCCATCGTGATCATACTAAAATGATATTTCCTCCTCTTTAAAGACAAGAGCGACCTGGCCTGTCCTTTTAAACAATTTAGTTTATATCAAAGCCTCTTTCTGACTCTGTTCTAAAATGTGTGCGCACACTCCTACTAAAGGTATTTGCTGGGAGATTAGAGTTTGAGCACATTGGGTATTGACACAGTAATTTAACCAGAGGGAGTGTGATTTTTAGACGCCTTAGCCTGCATACTTTGGCACTGAGAAACCTCTGAATCCACAGTGTCAATGTGAACCACAAAAACCTCACACGTTCTTCTTGTAAAATCAAAGGGCAGCTGTGATTTCAGTATTATATTTGGCATTCATACCATGATCAGTGCAACTTCACACTTCAGAAAGTTTGTCAGTATTTACATGTACACTTTGTCAATACTTTATCTGAATATGGTTATGTCAATAAAGCTGCTTGAATTGAAATGTTTATCACTTTCTATAGAGTGGAATTCAAATTACTTCAACATATTCAAAGGCATTTAATCAGCAATAATCTGGTTATGCTGCAAACTGTTAACAAGCTGTATAACTGGCAATAAAATACTTATGTGTAGCTTTTATTTTCTCAGTGTTAAATGTTTTCTTGCATTAGTTTTTCCTTTCTCACAAGACTTAGCATTGTCTTGTACTATAATACTTACTCACTTAAAACAACTTTTGTTGATATTGTGATGCCACCACAGGATTTTTCCCACAGACCTAAACCATGAACAGCAAACAGTGTGTCGGTACCAACATTCATGAATCATACAGAGAGAAATCCATCTTTCAACAGACAGTGAAGAAGCTCTTTTCTTTGTTTGAAAGTGATGCACCTACAATTTTTGAAGATATTTAGCTCTTGTTCTTATGAAGGTTGTGTGAAAAACTTCTGCTTAATAAATGTCAAGAGGCAGACACAACTTTATAAGTGCCTCAGGACATGCTGGTATTTGAGAAACAGCAATGATTTTCTTTTTCTTGATGATTTGAACTTCATCTCCCGCTGTAAGATAATGCATCACCCACAGCTGAAATCCATTAAGCTCAGGCTCTCAGCAGGTTGCATTCTGGGAAATGTGGGAGATCCCTTGTTGGCATTGTTGTAGTAATGCCTGACTACGTGACAAACCGCCGCTTTATACCGCACTGTTCCTATTTCTATTCCTCACTCATCACTAAAGTGTTTAAAGTGTCTGTTATGTAATAGAACCAATATACATTTTTATGCCTTACTATACTAAGATGTTTTTGGAGTTTTTATGCCATACTATACTAAGACTTTTGACATTTTATGTCTTACTATACTGTGATGTTTTTGATGTTTTCATGCCGTACTATGCTGTGACATTTTTTTTTAACATTTTATATCTTACTATACAATGACGTTTTTTTTTTATTATTTTTATGCCTTAATATACTATGACGTTTTTATGCCTTGCTATACTATGATGTTTTTGACGTTTTCATGCCTTATTATGAAGTTTTTTTTGGATGTTTATAAGCCATACTATACTATGAGGTTTGTTGATGTTTTTATGGCTTACAATACTATGAAGTTTTTTTTTATGTTTTTATGCCTTACGTTTTTATGACTTTTTATGCCTCAGTATACAATGATGTTTTTTGACGTTTTTATGCCGTCCTAGACTATGACGTGTTTATGACTTACTATATTCTGACGTTTTTATGACTTTTTATGCCATACTATACTATGCCTTACAATGCTATGACATTTTATGATGTTTTTATGCCTTATTATACTATGAAGTTTTTTGACATTTTTATGCCTTACTATACTATGACATTTTTTGACATTTTTATGCCTTACTATACTATGACGTTTTTAAGACTTACTATACTATGACGTTTTTATGACGTATTTATGCCTTAATATACTATGACGTTTTTTGAAATTTTTATGCCTTATTACACTATGCCATTTTGACATTTTTACGCCTTGCTATACTATGCCTTACAATACTATGACATTTTATGATGTTTTTATGCCTTATTATAATATAAAGTTTTTGACATTTTTATGCCTTATTATACTATGCCGTTTTTTTACGTTTTTATGCCTTACTATACTATGATGTTTTTTGACATTTTTATGCCTTACTATACTATGCCTTACAATGCTATAACATTTTATGATGTTTTTATGCCTTATTATACTATGCCGTTTTTTGACATTTTTATGCCTTATTACACTATGCCGTTTTTTTGACATTTTTAAGGCTTACTATACTATGCCTTACAATGCTGTGACATTTTATGATGTTTTTATGCCTTATTATACTATGACGTTTTTTGATATTTTTATGCCTTACTACACTATGCCATTTTTTGACATTTTTACGCCTTGCTATACTATGCCTTACAATATTATGACATTTTTATGACTTTTTATGCCATACTATACTATGCCTTACAATGCTATGACATTTTATGATGTTTTTATGCCTTATTATACTATGAAGTTTTTTGACATTTTTATGCCTTACTATACTATGACATTTTTTGACATTTTTATGCCTTACTATACTATGACGTTTTTAAGACTTACTATACTATGACGTTTTTATGACGTATTTATGCCTTAATATACTATGACGTTTTTTGAAATTTTTATGCCTTATTACACTATGCCATTTTTGACATTTTTACGCCTTGCTATACTATGCCTTACAATACTATGACATTTTATGATGTTTTTATGCCTTATTGTACTATGCCATTTTTTGACATTTTTATGCCTTATTACACTATGCCATTTTTTGGACATTTTTAAGCCTTACTATACTATGCCTTACAATACTATGACATTTTATGACGTTTTTATGCCTTATTATACTATGAAGTTTTCTGACATTTTTATGCCTTATTACACTATGCCGTTTTTTTGACATTTTTAAGCCTTACTATACTATGCCTTACAATGCTATTACATTTTATGATGTTTTTATGCCTTATTATACTATGAAGTTTTTTGACATTTTTATGCCTTACTATACTATGACGTTTTTATTACGTATTTATGCCTTACTATACTATGCCTTACAATACTATGACATTTTATGATGTTTTTATGCCTTATTATAATATAAAGTTTTTGACATTTTTATGCCTTATTATACTATGCCGTTTTTTTACGTTTTTATGCCTTACTATACTATGATGTTTTTTGACATTTTTATGCCTTACTATACTATGCCTTACAATGCTATAACATTTTATGATGTTTTTATGCCTTATTATACTATGCCGTTTTTTGACATTTTTATGCCTTATTACACTATGCCGTTTTTTTTTTACATTTTTAAGGCTTACTATACTATGCCTTACAATGCTGTGACATTTTATGATGTTTTTATGCCTTATTATACTATGACGTTTTTTGATATTTTTATGCCTTACTACACTATGCCATTTTTTTACATTTTTACGCCTTGCTATACTATGCCTTACAATACTATGACATTTTATGATGTTTTTACGCCTTATTGTACTATGCCGTTTTTTGACATTTTTATGCCTTATTACACTATGCCATTTTTTTGACATTTTTAAGCCTTACTATACTATGCCTTACAATGCTATGACATTTTATGACGTTTTTATGCCTTATTATACTATGAAGTTTTTTGACATTTTTATGCCTTATTACACTATTCCGTTTTTTTGACATTTTTAAGCCTTACTATACTATGCCTTACAATGCTATTACATTTTATGATGTTTTTATGCCTTATTATGCTATGACATTTTTTTAAATTTTTATGCCCTTATTATACTATGCCTTACAATGCTATGAAAGTTTATGATGTTTTTATGCCTTACTATACTATGTCGTTTTATGACATTTTTATGCCTTACTATACTATGCCTTACAATACAATGACATTTTATGATGTTTTTATGCCTTATTATAATATAAAGTTTTTGACATTTTTATGCCTTATTATACTATGCCGTTTTTTTTACGTTTTTATGCCTTACGATACTATGATGTTTTTTGACTTTTTTATGCCTTACTATACTATGCCTTACAATGCTATAACATTTTATGATGTTTTTATGCCTTATTATACTATGCCGTTTTTTGACATTTTTATGCCTTATTACACTATGCCATTTTTTTGACATTTTTAAGCCTTACTATACTATGCCTTACAATGCTATGACATTTTATGACGTTTTTATGCCTTATTATACTATGAAGTTTTTTGACATTTTTATGCCTTATTACACTGTGCCGTTTTTTTGACATTTTTAAGCCTTACTATACTATGCCTTACAATGCTATGACATTTTATGACGTTTTTATGCCTTATTATACTATGAAGTTTTTTGACATTTTTATGCCTTATTACACTATGCCGTTTTTTTGACATTTTTAAGCCTTACTATACTATGCCTTACAATGCTATGAAAGTTTATGATGTTTTTATGCCTTACTATACTATGTCGTTTTATGACATTTTTATGCCTTACTATACTATGCCTTACAATGCTATGACATTTTATGATGTTTTTATGCCTTATTATAATATAAAGTTTTTGACATTTTTATGCCTTATTATACTATGCCGTTTTTTACGTTTTTATGCCTTACGATACTATGCCGTTTTTTGACTTTTTTAAGCCTTACTATACTATGCCTTACAATGCTATTACATTTTATGATGTTTTTATGCCTTATTATGCTATGACATTTTTTTACATTTTTATGCCCTTATTATACTATGCCTTACAATGCTATGAAAGTTTATGATGTTTTTATGCCTTACTATACTATGTCGTTTTATGACATTTTTATGCCTTACTATACTATGCCTTACAATACTATGACATTTTATGATGTTTTTATGCCTTATTATAATATAAAGTTTTTGACATTTTTATGCCTTATAATACTATGCCGTTTTTTTTACGTTTTTATGCCTTACGATACTATGATGTTTTTTGACTTTTTTATGCCTTACTATACTATGCCTTACAATGCTATAACATTTTATGATGTTTTTATGCCTTATTATACTATGCCGTTTTTTGACATTTTTATGCCTTATTACACTATGCTGTTTTTTTGACATTTTTAAGCCTTACTATACTATGCCTTACAATGCTGTGACATTTTATGATGTTTTTATGCCTTATTATACTATGACGTTTTTTGATATTTTTATGCCTTATTACACTATGCAATTTTTTTGACATTTTTACGCCTTGCTATACTATGCCTTACAATACTATGACATTTTATGATATTTTTACGCCTTATTGTACTATGCCGTTTTTTGACATTTTTATGCCTTATTACACTATGCAATTTTTTTGACATTTTTATGCCTTATTACACTATGCCATTTTTTTGACATTTTTAAGCCTTACTATACTATGCCTTACAATGCTATGACATTTTATGACGTTTTTATGCCTTATTATACTATGAAGTTTTTTGACATTTTTATGCCTTATTACACTATGCCGTTTTTTTGACATTTTTAAGCCTTACTATACTATGCCTTACAATGCTATTACATTTTATGATGTTTTTATGCCTTATTATACTATGCCGTTTTTTGACATTTTTATGCCTTATTATACTATGCCTTACAATGCTATGACATTTTATGATGTTTTTATGCCTTATTATACTATGAAGTTTTTTGACATTTTTATGCCTTACTATACTATGACATTTTTTGACATTTTTATGCCTTACTATACTATGACGTTTTTAAGACTTACTATACTATGACGTTTTTATGACGTATTTATGCCTTAATATACGATGACGTTTTTTGACATTTTTATGCCTTACTATACTATGCCTTACAATGCTATAACATTTTATGATGTTTTTATGCCTTATTATACTATGCCGTTTTTTGACATTTTTATGCCTTATTACACTATGCCGTTTTTTTGACATTTTTAAGGCTTACTATACTATGCCTTACAATGCTATGACATTTTATGATGTTTTTATGCCTTATTATAC
Source organism: Seriola aureovittata (assembly GCF_021018895.1). NCBI lineage: Eukaryota > Metazoa > Chordata > Actinopteri > Carangiformes > Carangidae > Seriola > Seriola aureovittata. The sequence continues at coordinate 3,682,297 of NC_079371.1, forward strand.
TATGAAGTTTTTTGACATTTTTATGCCTTATTACACTATGCCGTTTTTTTGACATTTTTAAGCCTTACTATACTATGCCTTACAATGCTATTACATTTTATGATGTTTTTATGCCTTATTATGCTATGACATTTTTTTACATTTTTATGCCCTTATTATACTATGCCTTACAATGCTATGAAAGTTTATGATGTTTTTATGCCTTACTATACTATGTCGTTTTATGACATTTTTATGCCTTACTATACTATGCCTTACAATACTATGACATTTTATGATGTTTTTATGCCTTATTATAATATAAAGTTTTTGACATTTTTATGCCTTATTATACTATGCCGTTTTTTTACGTTTTTATGCCTTACGATACTATGATGTTTTTTGACTTTTTTATGCCTTACTATACTATGCCTTACAATGCTATAACATTTTATGATGTTTTTATGCCTTATTATACTATGCCGTTTTTTGACATTTTTATGCCTTATTACACTATGCTGTTTTTTTGACATTTTTAAGGCTTACTATACTATGCCTTACAATGCTGTGACATTTTATGATGTTTTTATGCCTTATTATAATATAAAGTTTTTGACATTCTTATGCCTTATTATACTATGCCGTTTTTTACGTTTTTATGCCTTACGATACTATGCCGTTTTTTTGACTTTTTTATGCCTTACTATACTATGCCTTACAATGCTATGAAAGTTTATGATGTTTTTATGCCTTACTATACTATGTGGTTTTTTGACATTTTTATGCCTTACTATACTATGCTGTTTTTTTACGTTTTTATGCCTTATTATACTATGAAGTTTTTTGACATTTTTATGCCTTACTATACTATGCCTTACAATGCTATGACATTTTATGATGTTTTTATGCCTTATTATAATATAAAGTTTTTGACATTTTTATGCCTTATTATACTATGCCTTACAATGCTATGACATTTTATGTTTTTATGCCTTATTATACTATGAAGTTTTTTGACATTTTTATGCCTTACTATACTATGACATTTTTTGACATTTTTATGCCTTACTATACTATGACGTTTTTAAGACTTACTATACTATGACGTTTTTATGACGTATTTATGCCTTAATATACTATGACGTTTTTTGACATTTTTATGCCTTATTATACTATGCCATCTTTGAAATTTTTACGCCTTGCTATACTATGCCTTACAATACTATGACATTTTATGATGTTTTTATGCCTTATTGTACTATTCCATTTTTTGACATTTTTATGCCTTATTACACTATGCCATTTTTTTTGACATTTTTAAGCCTTACTATACTATGCCTTACAATGCTATGACATTTTATGATGTTTTTATGCCTTATTATACTATGCCGTTTTTTGACATTTTTAAGCCTTACTATACTATGCCTTACAATACTATGACATTTTTGATGTTTTTATGCCTTATATACTATGCCGTTTTTTGACATTTTTATGCCTTATTACACTATGCCATTTTTTTGACATTTTTAAGCCTTACTATACTATGCCTTACAATGCTATGACATTTTATGATGTTTTTATGCCTTATTATACTATGCCGTTTTTTGACATTTTTATGCCTTATTACACTATGCCGTTTTTTTGCCATTTTTAAGCCTTACTATACTATGCCTTACAATGCTATGACATTTTATGATGTTTTTATGCCTTACTATACTATGCTTTTTTTTTTACGTTTTTATGCCTTATTATACTATGTCGTTTTTTGACATTTTTATACCTTACTATACTATGCCTTACAATGCTATGACATTTTATGATGTTTTTATGCCTTATTATACTATGCCGTTTTTTGACATTTTTAAGCCTTACTATACTATGCCTTACAATACTATGACATTTTTGATGTTTTTATGCCTTATTGTACTATTCCATTTTTTGACATTTTTATGCCTTATTACACTATGCCATTTTTTTGACATTTTTAAGCCTTACTATACTATGCCTTACAATGCTATGACATTTTATGATGTTTTTATGCCTTATTATACTATGCCGTTTTTTGACATTTTTATGCCTTATTACACTATGCCGTTTTTTTGCCATTTTTAAGCCTTACTATACTATGCCTTACAATGCTATGACATTTTATGATGTTTTTATGCCTTACTATACTATGCTTTTTTTTTTACGTTTTTATGCCTTATTATACTATGTCGTTTTTTGACATTTTTATACCTTACTATACTATGCCTTACAATGCTATGACATTTTATGATGTTTTTATGCCTTATTATACTATGCCGTTTTTTGACATTTTTATGCCTTATTACACTATGCCGTTTTTTTTACATTTTTAAGCCTTACTATACTATGCCTTACAATGCTATGACATTTTATGACGTTTTTATGCCTTATTATACTATGCCGTTTTTTGACATTTTTATGCCTTATTACACTATGCCGTTTTTTGACATTTTTAAGCCTTACTATACTATGCCTTACAATGCTATTACATTTTATGATGTTTTTATGCCTTATTATACTATGACATTTTTTTACATTTTTATGCCTTATTATACTATGTCGTTTTTTGACATTTTTATGCCTTACCATACGATGCCTTACAATGCTATAACATTTTATGATGTTTTTACGCCTTATTATGCTATGAAGTTTTTTGACATTTTTATGCCTTATTATAGTATGCCTTACTATACTATGCCGTTTTTTTACGTTTTTATGCCTTACGATACTATGCCGTTTTTTGACATTTTTATGCCTTACTATACTATGCCGTTTTTTGACATTTTTATGCCTTACTATACAATTATGTTTTTTGATATTTTTATGCCTTACTATACTATGCCTTACAATGCTATGACATTTTATGATGTTTTTATGCCTTATTATACTATGCCGTTTTTTGACATTTTTATGCCTTATTACACTATGCTGTTTTTTTGACATTTTTAAGCCTTACTATACTATGCCTTACAATGCTGTGACATTTTATGATGTTTTTATGCCTTATTATACTATGACGTTTTTTGATATTTTTATGCCTTATTACACTATGCCATTTTTTGACATTTTTACGCCTTGCTATACTATGCCTTACAATACTATGACATTTTATGATGTTTTTACGCCTTATTGTACTATGCCGTTTTTTGACATTTTTATGCCTTATTACACTATGCCATTTTTTTGACATTTTTAAGCCTTACTATACTATGCCTTACAATGCTATGACATTTTATGACGTTTTTATGCCTTATTATACTATGAAGTTTTTTGACATTTTTATGCCTTACTATACTATGCCTTACAATGCTATGAAAGTTTATGATGTTTTTATGCCTTACTATACTATGTAGTTTTTTGACATTTTTATGCCTTACTATACTATGCCTTACAATGCTATGACATTTTATGATGTTTTTATGCCCTATTATAATATAAAGTTTTTGACATTTTTATGCCTTATTATAGTATGCCTTACTATACTATGCCGTTTTTTTACGTTTTTATGCCTTACGATACTATGCCGTTTTTTGACATTTTTATGCCTTACTATACTATGCCGTTTTTTGACATTTTTATGCCTTACTATACAATTATGTTTTTTGACATTTTTATGCCTTACTATACTATGCCTTACAATGCTATGACATTTTATGATGTTTTTATGCCTTATTATAACATAAAGTTTTTGACATTTTTATGCCTTATTATACTATGCCGTTTTTTTACGTTTTTATGCCTTACGATACTATGATGTTTTTTGACTTTTTTATGCCTTACTATACTATGCCTTACAATGCTATAACATTTTATGATGTTTTTATGCCTTATTATTCTATGCCGTTTTTTGACATTTTTATGCCTTATTACACTATGCTGTTTTTTTGACATTTTTAAGGCTTACTATACTATGCCTTACAATGCTGTGACATTTTATGATGTTTTTATGCCTTATTATAATATAAAATTTTTGACATTTTTATGCCTTATTATACTATGCCGTTTTTTACGTTTTTATGCCTTACGATACTATGCCGTTTTTTGACTTTTTTATGCCTTACTATACTATGCCTTACAATGCTATGAAAGTTTATGATGTTTTTATGCCTTACTATACTATGTGGTTTTTTGACATTTTTATGCCTTACTATACTATGCTGTTTTTTTACGTTTTTATGCCTTATTATACTATGAAGTTTTTTGACATTTTTATGCCTTACTATACTATGCCTTACAATGCTATGAAAGTTTATGATGTTTTTATGCCTTACTATACTATGACATTTTTTGACATTTTTATGCCTTATTACACTATGCCGTTTTTTTGACATTTTTAAGCCTTACTATACTATGCCTTACAATGCTATTACATTTTATGATGTTTTTATGCCTTATTATACGATGCCGTTTTTGACATTTTTATGCCTTACTATACTATGACGTTTTTATTACGTATTTATGCCTTACTATACTATGCCTTACAATACTATGACATTTTATGATGTTTTTATGCCTTATTATAATATAAAGTTTTTGACATTTTTATGCCTTATTATACTATGCCTTACAATGCTATGACATTTTATGATGTTTTTATGCCTTATTATACTATGAAGTTTTTTGACATTTTTATGCCTTACTATACTATGACATTTTTTGACATTTTTATGCCTTACTATACTATGACGTTTTTAAGACTTACTATACTATGACGTTTTTATGACGTATTTATGCCTTAATATACTATGACGTTTTTTGACATTTTTATGCCTTATTACACTATGCCATCTTTGAAATTTTTACGCCTTGCTATACTATGCCTTACAATACTATGACATTTTATGATGTTTTTATGCCTTATTGTACTATTCCATTTTTTGACATTTTTATGCCTTATTACACTATGCCATTTTTTTGACATTTTTAAGCCTTACTATACTATGCCTTACAATGCTATGACATTTTATGATGTTTTTATGCCTTATTATACTATGCCGTTTTTTGACATTTTTATGCCTTATTACACTATGCCGTTTTTTTGCCATTTTTAAGCCTTACTATACTATGCCTTACAATGCTATGACATTATATGATGTTTTTATGCCTTACTATACTATGCTTTTTTTTTTACGTTTTTATGCCTTATTATACTATGTCGTTTTTTGACATTTTTATACCTTACTATACTATGCCTTACAATGCTATGACATTTTATGATGTTTTTATGCCTTATTATACTATGCCGTTTTTTGACATTTTTAAGCCTTACTATACTATGCCTTACAATACTATGACATTTTTGATGTTTTTATGCCTTATTGTACTATTCCATTTTTTGACATTTTTATGCCTTATTACACTATGCCATTTTTTTGACATTTTTAAGCCTTACTATACTATGCCTTACAATGCTATGACATTTTATGATGTTTTTATGCCTTATTATACTATGCCGTTTTTTGACATTTTTATGCCTTATTACACTATGCGTTTTTTTGACATTTTTAAGCCTTACTATACTATGCCTTACAATGCTATGACATTTTATGATGTTTTTATGCCTTACTATACTATGCTTTTTTTTTTACGTTTTTATGCCTTATTATACTATGTCGTTTTTTGACATTTTTATACCTTACTATACTATGCCTTACAATGCTATGACATTTTATGATGTTTTTATGCCTTATTATACTATGCCGTTTTTTGACATTTTTATGCCTTATTACACTATGCCGTTTTTTTTACATTTTTAAGCCTTACTATACTATGCCTTACAATGCTATGACATTTTATGACGTTTTTATGCCTTATTATACTATGAAGTTTTTTGACATTTTTATGCCTTATTACACTGTGCCGTTTTTTGACATTTTTAAGCCTTACTATACTATGCCTTACAATGCTATTACATTTTATGATGTTTTTATGCCTTATTATACTATGACATTTTTTTACATTTTTATGCCTTATTATACTATGTCGTTTTTTGACATTTTTATGCCTTACCATACAATGCCTTACAATGCTATAACATTTTATGATGTTTTTACGCCTTATTATGCTATGAAGTTTTTTGACATTTTTATGCCTTATTATAGTATGCCTTACTATACTATGCCGTTTTTTTACGTTTTTATGCCTTACGATACTATGCCGTTTTTTGACATTTTTATGCCTTACTATACTATGCCGTTTTTTGACATTTTTATGCCTTACTATACAATTATGTTTTTTGATATTTTTATGCCTTACTATACTATGCCTTACAATGCTATGACATTTTATGATGTTTTTATGCCTTATTATACTATGCCGTTTTTTGACATTTTTATGCCTTATTACACTATGCTGTTTTTTTGACATTTTTAAGCCTTACTATACTATGCCTTACAATGCTGTGACATTTTATGATGTTTTTATGCCTTATTATACTATGACGTTTTTTGATATTTTTATGCCTTATTACACTATGCCATTTTTTGACATTTTTACGCCTTGCTATACTATGCCTTACAATACTATGACATTTTATGATGTTTTTACGCCTTATTGTACTATGCCGTTTTTTGACATTTTTATGCCTTATTACACTATGCCATTTTTTGACATTTTTAAGCCTTACTATACTATGCCTTACAATGCTATGACATTTTATGACGTTTTTATGCCTTATTATACTATGAAGTTTTTGACATTTTTATGCCTTACTATACTATGCCTTACAATGCTATGAAAGTTTATGATGTTTTTATGCCTTACTATACTATGTAGTTTTTTGACATTTTTATGCCTTACTATACTATGCCTTACAATGCTATGACATTTTATGATGTTTTTATGCCCTATTATAATATAAAGTTTTTGACATTTTTATGCCTTATTATAGTATGCCTTACTATACTATGCCGTTTTTTGACATTTTTATGCCTTACGATACTATGCCGTTTTTTGACATTTTTATGCCTTACTATACTATGCCGTTTTTTGACATTTTTATGCCTTACTATACAATTATGTTTTTTGACATTTTTATGCCTTACTATACTATGCCTTACAATGCTATGACATTTTATGATGTTTTTATGCCTTATTATAACATAAAGTTTTTGACATTTTTATGCCTTATTATACTATGCCGTTTTTTTACGTTTTTATGCCTTACAATACTATGCCGTTTTTTGAAATTTTTATGCCTTACTGTACTATGATGTTTTTTGACATTTTTATGCCTCACTATACTATGCCTTACAATGCTATGACCATTTTATGATGTTTTTATGCCTTATTATAATATAAAGTTTTTTACATTTTTATGCCTTATTATATTATGCCGTTTTTTGACATTTTTATGCCTTACTATATTATGCTGTTTTTTTTTACATTTTTATGCCTTACTATACTATGACGTTTTTAAGACTTACTATACTATGACGTTTTTATGACGTATTTATGCCTTAATATACTATGACGTTTTTTGAAATTTTTATGCCTTATTACACTATGCCATTTTTGAAATTTTTACGCCTTGCTATACTATGCCTTACAATACTATGACATTTTATGATGTTTTTATGCCTTATTGTACTATTCCATTTTTTGACATTTTTATGCCTTATTACACTATGCCATTTTTTTTTACATTTTTAAGCCTTACTATACTATGCCTTACAATGCTATGACATTTTATGATGTTTTTATGCCTTATTATACTATGCCTTATTATACTATGCCGTTTTTTGACATTTTTATGCCTTATTATAATATAAAGTTTTTGACATTTTTATGCCTTATTATACTATGCCTTACAATGCTATGACATTTTATGATGTTTTTATGCCTTATTATACTATGAAGTTTTTTGACATTTTTATGCCTTACTATACTATGACATTTTTTGACATTTTTATGCCTTACTATACTATGACGTTTTTAAGACTTACTATACTATGACGTTTTTATGACGTATTTATGCCTTAATATACTATGACGTTTTTTGACATTTTTATGCCTTATTACACTATGCCATCTTTGAAATTTTTACGCCTTGCTATACTATGCCTTACAATACTATGACATTTTATGATGTTTTTTATGCCTTATTGTACTATTCCATTTTTTGACATTTTTATGCCTTATTACACTATGCCATTTTTTTGACATTTTTAAGCCTTACTATACTATGCCTTACAATGCTATGACATTTTATGATGTTTTTATGCCTTATTATACTATGCCGTTTTTTGACATTTTTATGCCTTATTACACTATGCCGTTTTTTTGCCATTTTTAAGCCTTACTATACTATGCCTTACAATGCTATGACATTTTATGATGTTTTTATGCCTTACTATACTATGCTTTTTTTTTTACGTTTTTATGCCTTATTATACTATGTCGTTTTTTGACATTTTTATGCCTTACTATACTATGCCTTACAATGCTATGACATTTTATGATGTTTTTATGCCTTATTATAATATAAAGTTTTTGACATTTTTATGCCTTATTATACTATGCCGTTTTTTTACGTTTTTATGCCTTACGATACTATGCCGTTTTTTGACATTTTTATGCCTTACTATACTATGCCGTTTTTTTACGTTTTTATGCCTTATTATACTATTATGTTTTTTGACATTTTTATGCCTTACTATCCTATGCCTTACAATGCTATGAAAGTTTATGATGTTTTTATGCCTACTATACTATGTGGTTTTTTGACATTTTTATGCCTTACTATACTATGCTGTTTTTTTTACGTTTTTATGCCTTATTATACTATGAAGTTTTTTGACATTTTTATGCCTTACTATACTATGCCTTACAATGCTATGAAAGTTTATGATGTTTTTATGCCTTACTATACTATGACATTTTTTGACATTTTTATGCCTTATTACACTATGCCGTTTTTTTGACATTTTTAAGCCTTACTATACTATGCCTTACAATGCTATTACATTTTATGATGTTTTTATGCCTTATTATACGATGCCGTTTTTGACATTTTTATGCCTTACTATACTATGACTTACAATGCTATGACATTTTTTGACATTTTTATGCCTTACTATACAATTATGTTTTTTGACATTTTTTTGCCTTACTATACTATGCCTTACAATGCTATGACATTTTATGATGTTTTTATGCCTTATTATAATATAAAGTTTTTGACATTTTTATGCCTTATTATACTATGCCGTTTTTTTTCGTTTTTATGCCTTACGCTACTATGCCTTTTTTTTTACGTATTTATGCCTTACTATATTATGACTTACAATGCTATGATATTTTATGATGTTTTTATGCGTTACTATAATATGCCTTACAATACTATGACATTTTATGATGTTTTTATGCCTTATTATACTATCAGTCTGTGCAAGTTCTCATTCGTCCAGGTCATGTCATTTTTTACATTTTTTTTGCCCTTATTATACTATGTCGTTTTTTGACATTTTTTTGCCTTACTATACTATGCCTTACAATGCTATAACATTTTATGATGTTTATATGCCTTATTATACTATGAAGTTTTTTGACATTTTTTTGCCTTACTATACTATGACTTACAATGCTATGACATTTTATGATGTTTTTATGCCTTATTATTCTATGAAGTTTTTTGACGTTTTTATGCCTTAATATATTATGACGTTTTTTGACATTTTTAAGCTTCAGTATACTATGACGTATTTTGATTCTTTTATGTCTTACTATACTATGACGTTTTTATACCTTAATATACTATGACTTTTTTTTATGTTTTTATGCCTTACTATAGTACCACTTTTTTTTTACATTTTTATGCCTCACTATACAATGACGTTTTTTGACATTTTTTTTCAATCAGTATACTATGATGTTTTTATACCTTACTATACTATGATTTTTATTGAATGTTTTTAAGCCTTACTGTACCGTGAAGTTTTTTGAAGTTTTTATGCCCTCCATGAGGTTTTTTTTTAGTTTTTATGACTTACTATACTCTATCTTATTAATGACATTTTTTTACATTTTTATGCCCTTATTATACTATGTCGTTTTTTGACATTTTTATGCCTTACCATACTATGCCTTACAATGCTATAACATTTTATGATGTTTTTACGCCTTATTATGCTATGAAGTTTTTTGACATTTTTATGCCTTACTATACTATGTCGTTTTTTTAACATTTTTATGCCTTACTATACTATGCCTTACAATGCTTTGACATTTTATGATGTTTTTATGCCCTATTATAATATAAAGTTTTTGACATTTTTATGCCTTATTATAGTATGCCTTACTATACTATGCCGTTTTTTTACGTTTTTATGCCTTACGATACTATGCCGTTTTTTGACATTTTTATGCCTTACTATACTATGCCGTTTTTTGACATTTTTATGCCTTACTATACAATTATGTTTTTTGACATTTTTATGCCTTACTATACTATGCCTTACAATGCTATGACATTTTATGATGTTTTTATGCCTTATTATAAAATAAAGTTTTTGACATTTTTATGCCTTATTATACTATGCCGTTTTTTTACGTTTTTATGCCTTACAATACTATGAGGTTTTTTGCCAATTTTATGCCTTACTATACTATGAGGTTTTTTGACATTTTTATGCCTTACTATACTATGCCGTTTTTTGAAATTTTTATGCCTTACTGTACTATGATGTTTTTTGACATTTTTATGCCTCACTATACTATGCCTTACAATGCTATGACCATTTTATGATGTTTTTATGCCTTATTATAATATAAAGTTTTTGACATTTTTATGCCTTATTATATTATGCCCTTTTTTGACATTTTTATGCCTTACTATATTATGTTGTTTTTTTAAATTTTTATGCCTTACTATACTATGACGTTTTTAAGACTTACTATACTATGTCGTTTTTTTATTACGTATTTATGCCTTACTATACTATGCCTTACAATGCTATGACATTTTATGATGTTTTTATGCCTTATTATAATATAAAGTTTTTGACATTTTTATGCCTTATTATACTATGCCGTTTTTTTACGTTTTTATGCCTTACGATACTATGCCGTTTTTTGACATTTTTATGCCTTACTATACTATGCCGTTTTTTTACGTTTTTATGCCTTATTATACTATTATGTTTTTTGACATTTTTATGCCTTACTATCCTATGCCTTACAATGCTATGAAAGTTTATGATGTTTTTATGCCTTACTATACTATGTGGTTTTTTGACATTTTTATGCCTTACTATACTATGCTGTTTTTTTACGTTTTTATGCCTTATTATACTATGAAGTTTTTTGACATTTTTATGCCTTACTATACTATGCCTTACAATGCTATGAAAGTTTATGATGTTTTTATGCCTTACTATACTATGACATTTTTTGACATTTTTATGCCTTATTACACTATGCCGTTTTTTTGACATTTTTAAGCCTTACTATACTATGCCTTACAATGCTATTACATTTTATGATGTTTTTATGCCTTATTATACGATGCCGTTTTTGACATTTTTATGCCTTACTATACTATGCCGTTTTTTGACATTTTTATGCCTTACTATACAATTATGTTTTTTGACATTTTTATGCCTTACTATACTATGCCTTACAATGCTATGACATTTTATGATGTTTTTATGCCTTATTATAATATAAAGTTTTTGACATTTTTATGCCTTATTATACTATGCCGTTTTTTTTCGTTTTTATGCCTTACGCTACTATGCCTTTTTTTTTACGTATTTATGCCCTACTATACTATGACTTACAATGTTATGATATTTTATGATGTTTTTATGCGTTACCATAATATGCCTTACAATACTATGACATTTTATGATGTTTTTATGCCTTATTATACTATCAGTCTGTGCAAGTTCTCATTCGTCCAGGTCATGTCATTTTTTACATTTTTATGCCCTTATTATACTATGTCGTTTTTTGACATTTTTTTGCCTTACTATACTATGCCTTACAATGCTATAAAATTTTATGATGTTTATATGCCTTATTATACTATGAAGTTTTTTGACATTTTTTTGCCTTACTATACTATGACTTACAATGATATGACATTTTATGATGTTTTTATGCCTTATTATTCTATGAAGTTTTTTGACGTTTTTATGCCTTAATATATTATGACGTTTTTTGACATTTTTAAGCTTCAGTATACTATGACGTATTTTGATTCTTTTATGTCTTACTATACTATGACGTTTTTATACCTTAATATACTATGACTTTTTTTTATGTTTTTATGCCTTACTATAGTACCACTTTTTTTTTACATTTTTATGCCTCACTATACAATGACGTTTTTTGACATTTTTTTTCAATCAGTATACTATGATGTTTTTATACCTTACTATACTATGATTTTTATTGAATGTTTTTAAGCCTTACTGTACCGTGAAGTTTTTTGAAGTTTTTATGCCCTCCATGAGGTTTTTTTTTAGTTTTTATGACTTACTATACTCTATCTTATTAATGTGGCAGAAGACACAAGGAAATAAGGACAAAAGGATGTTTATTGTCATTTTAGTTCCTACGAACGAAAGTCAGTTTGGCACTCTTAGAAGCAGCAAGACACAAGATTAAAAATACAAACCAACACAAGACAAAAACTAGATAAAATGGCAGCATAACAATAAATGCAATAAATAACAAAGACAACTAGAATGCAGTGATAAATAAAAGGCAGCAGCAGTAAACAGTGCGAGCAGTTTATTAAAAAGTTCACAGTGTTTTTAAGAACTACAAATATTGCATAATAATTTGAATTGCACATTTACAACTTTATTAATGATTATTAGGTTTGTGTCCTCCTCCCCTTGATGAAAAGTGGGGACTGTGTGGCCCTCCTTGACGTCCTGAAGTCCACAATGACTGCCTTCGTTTTGGTGGTGTTTGGGACCAGATTGTTGTCCAAACACCACCCAGATGTCGGACTCCCTGTCTGTAGTAGGTCTCGTTGTTTTCACAGATGAGTCCCACCACAGTGGTGTCATCGGCAAACTTTACTATGGTGTTAGAGGAGTGGATGAGGACGCAGTCCTGGTCCACGGTGGTTTGGTGGACAAAACCTGCTCCTCCCAGTGAGAAGGTTCTGGGTTTGAATCCAAGGCCAGGGGCCTTTCGACGTTTTTATGCCTTACTATACTATGGTGTTAATTTTATGTCTTACTATCCTATGACTTTTTATGCCTTAATATACTATGAGTTTTTATGCCTTACTATACTATGACGTTTTTGCATATTCTGGGTTTTCCAGCTTCCTCCCACAGTCCAAATAGATGCACATTATGTTAACTGGTGACTGTAATGTCTCACTATACTTGACACTTTTATATTTCATGATATCCCCTTGACATTTGATTGCTAGAAGCCAGCTTTAGGAGCTAAAGGCTTTGAAGTTATGTAATGTAGTTAGTAATGGCCAAATATTATTAAAAACAGTATATTTTGTACTTTTTTATTTGCTTATAAACTTTGGTACTTAAAGATATTGCACTACACCCCTGCTCGTTCATAGATAAAGCAGACTGAAGCAATGTGGCTGCAACAAAAAGTGAATTAGAGGGCAGTCACAAAATAATGGCAGGAATGCAGTGAGTATATTAGTATATTTAGGGAGGTGAATTCCTTCAGGCAAGGCTGTAAAACACCAGCTGCTGAAAATAGAAGACTTTGATTCTGCTCAGTAGCTTGTAAAATGTGATGCAAGGCACTATTTTAAGAGAATTTATACGCTCAATAAAACAGCTCCCATCCCAGAGGAAAGCTTGTTCATTCTGAATTTAAACACTTTGTATAGAGAATAGTTTGACAAAACAATATTAAGACCAACTGTACAGTTCAAAGCTGTTGAATTGACTGGCCGTGGGTCATACTGGTACAATCCAAATCCATAATATTGGCATGTTTGGATTGGACTGGATTGTGAGTTTCACAACTTTCAATTGTCACCGACCCTCTACTCCCTCAGAATAATAATTATGTCCGAAAACTAGAATTACCTCCTCGCGGTTGTCTGCCTCCACCACTCAGAGTCATCTAAAATATTAACCATTTCTGTGTGAAGCCTTGGTTAATGAGGATTTTTGAGGTCACACTGACCTTGACCGTTGACCACCAAAATCTAGTCTTTTCATCCTTGAGTCCTAGTGAATGGTTGTGCCAAGGGACTGAGATATCTTGTCCACAAGAATGGGACGGGAAAGGGTGTATGGTTTATGTTTGTTACACTGATTTATTTTATCCTTGGTTGTCAGTTTCTTTGGTAAATATCCACTATTACTAACTCAGTCCTCAAGCGCTACAGCAATTGAAGGTGCTGAAGATGAGCATTTCCAAAACACAACAAGGAATTTCGTTTTTAGTAGGAGCTGCTTTACCATATCCATTCATGTTGCATTGTGGTTCACAAACTAAAATAATTACCTCAGGAATGATATATGTACGGCTATTTGATTCTGTTGTGGCAGCCGCAGGTCACATGTGCTTTTATAGAAAACACAGTCAGCTGTTTCTGCTCTCCAAAGAGCTGAGAACCACCGATGTGGTCACTCATCCGTGGACAGTTAATGTCCCATGAGAGGCCTAAAAGTGACACCAGTTATCAACAGTGCGCTATCAACAGCCAACACAACTACACTTGATTATGTAATTAGATAAATGCTGCATGTACATGAATAAAAACTTTCCAGTTCTCCTCCAGTCTTCAGTTTCCTGTTTAGTCACAGAAATAATTTTGGTTTTCCATATTACCACAACTTCCAACCCTGTATTTTCCCTGTTGCTACATAAAGGGCGCTGGACATGGATCATAATGTGTGGCATTGTCCACTGTAGAACACTGTAAACATGCAAAGCTGCTCTGTCAGTTTGGCTGAGAAGTGAGAAGTGCTTGTGTTGAAAATGTTTCAGCTCAGCACTTGGCTGCTTTAAACCGCCTCATTCCCTCTTTACTGGCCACAGGTGGCCTGACTGCCTTGGCTCCTGATTGGCTGAGAGATGTGGGTATTGATCAAACTGAAAGTAGGGAGAACACGCCCCAGGTCTACTGACACTAAGGAGATTTAGCACCATGTTTACATGTACGCGCACAGTCCAGATTACATGCTCGTATGAATGCCTTTGTACGTGTGTGAATTGTTTCATAAAGGGCTTTTCCTGAGATTACAAAGAAATGACCTGAATTAACGAAACACCACAAATATTGCATTGTTAGTGTGAAATGAGAATGATAGGTGTGTTGCTGTCTGGACCAAGCAAGAAAAGAAAAGTGCACCCACCACCAGGTCTCTGGGTGCAGCCTAAAGTGGCCTATAACTGACAAACATCATAAAGTCACTTCCTCAAAACAGAGATGAGTAACAACCAAAATTAGAGCCGAGACTCGACAGAAATCACTGAACAGGAAAAATAATAAAGTTCATATTTTGTTATTTGAAAATGAAATGTGACACTGGCGCCTTTGTTTACAGCATCTTCCTGCAGTGGAAATGAGCGTCCAGCGCAGAGGACGAGTGATTTATGACAGACAGAGCTCACAGCCACTGGCCACACAAGCGCTGAGTCATGCTCATTGATTAACAACAAAACAACCAAACCGTAGACATACCACTTATACTGATTTCTGTGTTATAGCACAGCTGAAATCTCTGACATTGAGCCTGTTATTAAAAAAATCTGCAATTAAAAGCATGGAGAAATCATCATACATCAAACCACTGTTCATCTTGCACTGCATGGGAACCTGTTGTGCACAGCGGGTGCTAATTTTAAGACATAAAGTTGTCTATATTCTTGTTTTTGTCATGTGTTAATCTTCATCTTGTCCAATCAGGCCAGTTTACAGCATTAAAACTAATCAGATATTCCACATGCATAAATCAAAAATATAAACCAATTCCTTCTTAAT
Organism: Seriola aureovittata; assembly: GCF_021018895.1. NCBI lineage: Eukaryota > Metazoa > Chordata > Actinopteri > Carangiformes > Carangidae > Seriola > Seriola aureovittata. The sequence continues at coordinate 3,698,237 of NC_079371.1, forward strand.
TTTGAGTTTTCTTCTATGAATTGAATATGGACTTTTTCCTCTCTCTTTATTGTATTGTAATTTTTGATTGAAATCATTGTATTTTACTTGTCCTGTCTATTTTGTGGTACAATAATAACATTTCCAGTCTCCTGTGACGTCTCATCGTGATGCATGGGTGGATTTGTTGGCAAAGTTACAAAAAAAAAAAAAACAGTCAATACTGATCTGCCTGTTCAAACTGAGTCTCCAAAGTTAGGCAGTGAACAATATGTACGTTCATCTTTCTCATCTTGAGTCACATAATGTCTAAAACTAATTAATATAAGAGCTTAACTGCAATAAAAAAAAAGCTCAGACAGCAACAGATATGCAATTATGGCTCCTTGCTTGCACGGCTGTAACTACAGAGTAAAGGTTACATCAATTTGCACGTCATTTTGAGGTGAAACTGGAGTGAAACCCTCTGAGGAAAAGCATGCCAATACATGAAAACATTTTCAACTTGAACCTTCAGGTGGTTTTTGAACATAACATCTGGCAGACAGGAGTTTATTAAACATAATGAGGGTTTCTGAACCTCAGCGACTCCTAGAAATCATCACCTGGGTTCGTTTTTTCACATACAGGCCTGCTATATGACTGAGTGATAATAAGGATAAATGATGAATGTAAACTTAAAAATGCATATAAGCTCTTCGTATTTCATATAATAACATCTTAATTCTTTCAATTCCAATGTAAAATCAGAGTCAGTAAAGATAAACCTGTCAGAGAAATGTAGAGCAGTAAAAAGTGCAATATTTATGTAGCGGAGTAGAAGTATAAAGAAGTTAGTTATTTTCCATATGATGTAACGCAGAAGTCTCACTTTCACATCAGTGCTAATGTTTTGCTTCATGTTTCCAAGCTCTTGAGTGATTATAATGGAAAACAGTGAAGACAAACAGTCATTCTAACCTCTGCTGCCATCCTGTGGTGCAACTTCCCATCCATCCATAGTTTGACATCAGGCCCTTCCATGCAGACGGACACGGAGGCAGCAGATGTCTTTATAAGAGTCAACAAATGTCTAATAGTGTCCCATTATTTATTGATCACTGACAGCTGCACTGTAATTTAAGTCCGCATCACCAGTTCATTTGTAATTAATGAGAGCAGGAGCGCATGTAGGAATTTAATAATTCAGCAGCAGTATTGTATTTTCTAAGTTTTCTGTGAGCATTGAGCACAAATAACGTGAACAAGTGCTAATACTGTGTGTACATCTGACAGGAAATGGGGCTAAATAAATGAAGCAAAAAAATTCATTTCAAACGAATCAAATTTATTTAATTATTTCAAAATCATAACTGCACTTTCATTAAACACTGTTAGAGTTTTTTGTTTCTGTGTTTTGTTTCATTTATGTCTGACATCAAACAAAAACAAACTTTTTAAATGAATGCACTCAGATAGTGTCATAAGGCAAAATGACAGGGGGGTAATTCACACTAATTCAATCAATAAAAAGCTATAGTCAGAAAGAGTCACCAACTCTGGATCAATAACCTCATCTCACACGTAGCTTTGTAGTCTCGCGGCACCGTGGTGGCTCATATCAGTGCTGCTCAACACGCCATAAAACAGCATTAGTCATTCCCGCCGCAGAGGTAGAGCAAAGCCTTCTGGTAGTCTCCACTTGTGTCCTCCTGCAAAAACAACAGACATAATTAAGATTTTTATTAGTCTTATAACTTTCAGAAGTCCCTCATTAATTCTATTATATAATATATAATTATATCAGCCTCTGTTCTTCCCACTTTTTATTTATTCCTCATTATTGTTACTTGTTGCCCTGCTCATATTTTGAAGCTGTATTTTTTTCCAGTGACGGCTGTATATCACACTTGTCACTTGTCATGACATGTGGGCAGTTGTCGCTCCGCTGGTTGGATCTCCTGCTCCTCCTCTCCACATGTTGAATTGCCCTTGAGCAAGACACTGAACTCCAAATTGTTTCTATTGCCATCTATCACTGCTGTCACACAATGATAGATGACTATCAGTGCTGACAGGACACAATAGTAACCTCATCCTTTTACTTAGCTCAACAGCGCTAGAGATGCTACATGGCTAGTCAGTTAGCTAACCAGCTAGCCTTAACTCTAAGCTTCAATTTGTTTTCTTTATGTATATTTATTAAGCATTTATGTAATATTCCAATATGGTTACACTGCCTCTTAGTCACATCATTTAGCCCAAATTAACTACTAATTTTGTTAATTTTGATTTTCTTTACATGCAGCTGCTAGCAAAGGCTGCTTTGCAGCCGTTCTGTCGCTGGTTTGTTGAGACTTACTGTATTTCTTTTTGCCAAGTGGGAGATGTAATAGTTGCTAAAAAATGATCCATAAGTCAGACTTACATCTGAATTACAACTCAGAGGCTGATGTGAACACTGTCTTTCACTCAGCAGCTCATAACTAAAGTATATATATACCATTCCTTTTTTTTTTTTTTTTTTTTTTTTTTTTTTTTTTTATATATATATATATATATATATATATATAAAAAGAATGGTTTCTTTCCCTGAGCTCGCTGTGTGTCTCAGGTGTGGAGTTTGCTAAGAGCCTGGAGAGATGTAATATGGTAGAAAGATGATGAGGTAGGAATATTAAAACAATAAACCTTTTCACTTTAGTATAATTAAAAATCCAAGTTCCCCTGACATAACAATGACTTAAACTGGTAATTACAGTAACTCCTATATGACACAAACAAGCCGTTCTTAGTAGAGAAAGCTCAGATGTAACATTAATAAAGATTCTAGTCCGTTATCATTTTGAAGAGAGTGAAGCTATAATATATATATATATATATATATATATATTATATATATATATATATATATATATATAAAAAGAATGGTTTCTTTCCCTGAGCTCGCTGTGTGTCTCAGGTGTGGAGTTTGCTAAGAGTCTGGAGAGATGTAATATGGTAGAAAGATGATGAGGTAGGAATATTAAAACAATAAACCTTTTCACTTTAGTATAATTAAAAATCCAAATTCCCCTGACATAACAAAGACTTAAACTGGTAATTACAGTAACTCCTATATGACACAAACAAGCCGTTCTTAGTAGAGAAAGCTCAGATGTAACATTAATAAAGATTCTAGTCCGTTATCATTTTGAAGAGAGTGAAGCTATAAGTATATATATATATATATATATATATATATATATATATATATATAGTCATGAAAAGTCATTAAAGTAAAATGAAATGGTGTCACCAAGAAAAATAATATAATATAAATACAATTGAAAAAATGGAAGAAAGCAGCGATTTTAAATAGTGATGGTTGTCATAAAATAAATATGAACTCAGCTCAACCTGTAAAAATATACATTGGCTCATTATTATATTTTACTACATGTATTCAGAGGTTCTTTCATAAAGTCTTATTTATCTTTTCAATATTGGCCATTTGGTATTTTCCATTGGGAGGACGGCAATAACCTTCTGTAGGAACATCTGGCCCCAGGAGAATAGATTAATTCACTCGGGCTGGTGGGAAGAGCGGTGAAGCAGTCTCATCACGCTGAACAAGAAATTTACAGGAAATCACTAATCTCCGCTCCATCACCGCGCTGATATGAATGGTGTGTAAACAGCATAACCACAGTACACCCATCTGGTGCTTTAAAGGCCTACAGAGGGATGGATGGGGACGTTTAGCGGAACATCAGGAGGAGGGATGTGAGGGGAATGACATCACAGTTCTGATAGAAAGTTTTGTGTTTGAGTGAGTGAGTTTACCTGGATGGTGCTGTACAGAGACGCTCCATACATCTTTTTGAAGCTGGCTCTGATGTCCAACATGTCCGCCTCGCTCCGCGACACCATTATCCTCATCAGGGTGTCGTCATCAGTTCCAGCTCGCTAAACACAAAACACAACCTCAGCAGCTGTGGTTATAAAGCCATTAAGTATTATCTTATTATTTCTTTTAGGTGCAACAGTGACACAACATAGTGACATAAGTGTGCAGTGACATAACCTACGACACAATATCTCACACAGTAGTATATTGCTCTTATACACGGAGTTCAATTCCATGACAAACAATACTGTATATCTTCTTATTAAAGGATTATAGTATTTTTTAAAGTATCCTTTATATTTTTACCAATCATTTTCAAATGCATGCTCGCTACAGGTGTGGATTTTGTGTGTATTTCCAGAAATTTCTGTATGATATTAAAGTGAGTAAGTAGCATTTCTATTTGCATATCAAGTCTACAGTTTGACATTTTGGAAAATCTGTTAATTCACTTTCTTGCTTAAAGTTAAATGAGAAGTTTGGCAGCTGGATTTTGTTTCGTTTTGACAGAGACAGGCTAGCTCTCTCCTCCTGTTTCCAGTCTTATTGTGAAGCTAAGCTAACCAGCTGCTGGCTGTAGCTATAGCTTCACATTTAGTGTACAAACAGAGTGGTAAACAGAAATGGAAGACAGAATCAGGCCTGGAGATATCTGAAGATGATCGGATTGATAAATGGAAAAGACAGACTAAGACCATTGATCCCAGGTCTCACAGAGAGCTCTGTTGGGAGAACATGAAATCAAATCTTGTGACTCCATCATTGAAAATGAATTCAAAGTTGTTATCAGGGACAGGATGACTGCTGGAGGCAGAAAAAAAAATTAATTACTTTCAGATTTTCTGGACTTGCTCTTTATTTTTTTTTCCAAGAGATTACTGAAAAGAAATACTGAACAAGTTTTGAAACAGAAGTTGATTGCTCCTTTGTCACATTTCACTTGGATAAAATCCCAGGAGGAAACAGCTAAACTGTTATTCTGTGTAAATGTTAAAACTATTTGCCGACCAGCACATACTGTATACAGCTCACAAATGAACAATAAAGAAATGCAAAAAAAGAAGTGTGCTATGTGCTGGACTATTTCTGGGCCGGGCAAAGTGACGTGGAGTCTTGTTTACAACCAGTTTTGCATTCTCTGTACTGGAAAACGTATGTTAGGATAAGAAAGATTACAGAGGGACACATAAGGGACACTGATACGTACCCTCATAGATTTATACAGGCCTTCAGCAAAATATTCTGGGACACTTTTGGCACATTTCACTGTGAAGGAAATAAAAAACACAAGGCACCAAGAATCTTCTGTGTAAAACTGAACGTTTATCATTTGAATCTGACATTGATTTTTCTTTTTGTCTGTCAAGTGTTGTGTTCTGCTGTGTTTCAATTTTTTAGCTTGGACATCAGAGAAAAAGAAATGGCGTCACTTCTCTGTGTCTCCTGTTTACGATCAGTCAAGTGTCATCCAGATAAATCACGGGTCTTACCAACAGCCAGCAGCAGGTTCTCCAAATTCCCAGTGGTCTCTCCTTTAATGCTGTCCTCTATATCAGAGCCAGAGAGCTTCCTGTAGGCGTCGAACACTGGAGAGAACAAAACAACCACAGCGACACTTTAATGTTGTCTTAGCGGTGGAATAAAGCCGCTCCAGTATCGAAAAGATCAACCTGACTTTTTGTGTTTTTGTGTATATTTTTATTTTACTGCACAGCATTTATTGATCTATTGTATTATAACCAATTCTACTTAATTAGGCACACCATTATCACCCAAAAGTGCAACCTTCACATTATACTTTACCACTTATTGATCAGATACGTATCACACATCTTAAAGTCTAAGTGCAAACACCACCAAGATGAACCGAGGATTATATTTGCAAACCACTATCTGTAGATGTTTGGATAATGCTTCCACATCTTGGTCAAGAGTATATGGATGCTTCTACACACACACACACACACACACACACACACACACACACACACACACACACACACACACACACACACACACACACCTACAGGTCGCACATGTTATGAAGGGATGAATAAAAGAAAAGTGCAAATAAGGCTTATTCTAGTGGCCCCAGAAATATGCCTCCACATTTTAAACAAACTGTACTGGGTTGAGATCCGGGGAGAAGACATCAGAGTAAACCGTGGTCACTGACCGATGTCACCTTGAGATGATGAGTTCTTCACGGCCAAGTGGCTGAAAGATTGAACGTCGGATTGATGGAGGAGACACAAGAAAGACAACAGCGACAATCGAGAACAGTCGACAGTCATTTGTTCAAACACACGACCAACGTTCACACTTCATCAGACTATATTTGTTTCATTTAATCACGACTGCAATATTTCTTTTTTTAATATTTCATTTATGTTAACTGAAGGTTTTATTTTCCAATTCAAATTTGTTCCTTGTTGTGATTTATTTGCCTGATCCAAGGACTTTTTTTACGTCCAATTCTCCTTAAAATCAAAGACCCAACACGGCACAGCTTGATACATGGATCAAGGTTGATTACTGTTACAAAACTGTCTTTTATAATGAAACTAGCAGCTTTACAGAAGCTCACAGACACTTAAAAACAGAGAGAGACTATGTGGTCTTTTGCACGCATGCAGGCAGCAGCACGTCGTCCATTTACTGACGTAAAGTAAAAATACATAAATAATCAAAAAGATTCAAGCACTTTCAAAATAATTTAACTTCCAGACTCTCCAGTGCTCATTCAAAATAAGAGACCCCTGTCTATTTGTGTCTAAAAGTGTGCCATTCTTTTTGGATTGGTGATATGTGTGAGGGACTTGTGTTGTTTAGCTGAAGTACAGTACGTTAATATGTAGTTCCTCTAACAGCCACTCAGTGCCGACTCACATTCCCCCTTTAGCTTCATCTCCCCCGTCAGACGGTCGATGTTTTTTGCTGCTTGTGTCTCTCTCCTGTCATTTTTCAGTGAGTTGTGTGTCCGTTCAGGAATCTGACCGACTGCTCTGTAGCAGCGAGCACCTGTGGCCCTCGGGACGGCTGCCGTTCATCACACTTTAATAAACTCTACAAACTCTCTACTCTGTTTGTCATGTTCTCTGTCAGTTTTGTGTTGTTTACTGTGGACAAGTTTCGGTCTCTGCTGCAACCTCACTTTTCTTGCTGCTGATTTCCCCGGCTGTATTCTTCTCCTTGAAATATTTTCACTGGTGTCTTTGTCAGTAGCAATGATGCCAAGTTGTTTACGTCACTCATGCTGAATTATTTAGGTGAAATAAAGTATAACATGAGCGGAGGGTGATGGTATCATGTTTGTGACTTTTGATTTTTGCTTTCGTCAACGGAGAGAAACGACCCTCAACACTGGAGCGCACCGGCTCGAACAAACTCACCTGCTCTGAGATGCTCTGCGCTCCTGTTGCCAAGAATTGTGATGAATTTTTCCTCGTCTGTGCCAAACTTGCCCTCACCAGCAGCATACAAGTCCTGTGAGGGCACACACACACATACACACACACACACACACACACACACACACACACACACACACACAGCAACCTTGTGTGTGACATGACTTATTGGAAGGCACAGACGGAGCAGAAGTGACAGTGCTGATGTAAGACCTTGTACTTGAGCACAGAAAAGTTTGTTTTGTTTGTTTGTCTTTGCTTTAGAAAGACTTTCTGGGTCTCGGGTCCTTTCCCTTAAACTTCTAGGATCAAGATCAGATAACTAACATTTAATGATATGATTAAATAAATAGATAGCAGTACATTTATAAGATACATTTATTATTTAAATGAATTTCTGCTTGTTTGATCACAGAGCAGTTTAACTCCGCAGTAACGCTGTTGCGAGTGGAGCAGGGCTGGATCCCAGTCCACAGCTAAACACCAGTAATGAGGAGATGGTTTATAAGAAACAAGATGTTCCACTCCTGAAGGTTAATATATTTATTGTATTGACTGCTCCTTTGGCCTTTAGCTTCGCTGCACTTTGGAGAGCAGCTCGCAAACACGATCAAACCCTCGACGCGCTGACATTTGAAAGACGATAGTGAAATTAAGAGAAATCCGTTACATAGTGCAGCGGTCATCTACCTGCTGCATGGGATTTTTTTTCCTGTGTTTTCACTTTTGCTGGATGTTGCATTTTGACATTAAACTAAGACAGTAGATTCCCTCACTGCAAATATTTCACCACACTTTTTAGGGAGTGATCAGCCCACGATCACTATAGAATTTACATCCATATTTAACCCTGTCTCCTGGAAATGACATTTATATATTACAGAATTGTTTTCCTGATTATGTTGTGGTGACAAATGTAATCTCTGGTTGGATTACTTAGTAAATTACTAAGAGCTACATGTAAAGTCTCATTGTGACACAGGGGTTTATTATGTAACAGGGATCCTTATAAATAAAATGATTTGCTAAATATGTTAGAAATTGAAATGACAAATGTTATTGTTGGTGTTGTTTCTCTCGTGTTCTTGGTTCTTACCTTAGCGTCCTTCTCGATCTTGCCCTCATCTACTCCCTCCTCCCTGCTGCCCTGAGCGGCCGGACAAACAACCACACACACACACACACACACACACACACACACACACACACACACACACACACACACACACACACACAGGTAGAAGGACAGACGCACAGGTGGAGAAACAGAAAAGCAAAAGTGGGTCAGTGTGGATGGAAACTCCCAGGTAACCCCTGAAGATTACACTATCCAGCAGGTGTCCCGGGACCACGCGGATTACATTTCCACCTGTAAACCAAAACACATCCGAGAAACCAGCTGTAGTGTATTGTGGTGTCAGCCCCGTCCCCCCCTCCCCTTCCCCAGCCCACACCTTCACCTCAGGAGTTTGTAACGGTATCGCCAAAGGTTCTCGTTATCAGGAAAAGGAAACATAAGTCTTTCCAGCAGCCCCCCCCCACCCCCACCCCCCACCCTCCCACCCCTCTCTACCTGGAGCAGGATCACCAGCAGCTTCTGATAGTCCCCCGAGGTGTCACCGCAGACATCTTTCTCCAGCTTGCCTCCGAACTCTGGAGGGAAGAAGAGAAGAGGGGCAGAAGATTGTTTACGCTTCTCGCTCACAAGAGGCACTAATGGTTGCAATCGACCCTGGTGGGCCGTCCTCTGACAGCAGAGATTTGATTAGTCGGCCGACAGACGGAGAGGCCCTCTCTTTTATTCATATCAAATAAACTGGCCTCTTTGCCTTTGGGCTTTTGTTGTCACACACTATTTTCCATTGTGGTTTGTTGCACTTTAAAGCTGGTATTTTAGAGACATTCTTGTAGTGACAGGTGTAAGTATGAAAGGTGCACTCATTACTCCGATTACAGAACTCTTAAGATATCATGGTTGGAAACCAGAAGTGCTGCTCGTCTTCTAGTCTGGGGAAAATATTGTCAATATTACAAAATATATATGTTAAGCCTTTACGGCCACTGTAATCTGTCAGTTCAGCTAGTTCTCTTCTGCACTATATAAAACCATTTGACAGTGGAGATCACAACAAGTCGCTCTAAAACCTACTTAACATGGCGACATGCTGAAAAGCCAAACTCAGATCTCGGATGTTGCCGTTACATCGTCAGACTCTTGATGTAAATTCATGTACAAGTAAATTACAAGAGTCATTTTTGTGCCTGAAGCACCGTTTTACCAATAACAAATCACAGTAAACATGCTATCTGTTTGTTTAGTGTGAGTAAGTCACCTTTCTTGTACACTTTGATGATTTCTTTAATCTGTTCGCCAGTCCTGGAGGCGAGGATCTCAATCAGCACTTCGTCATCGGTCCCGACGCCCTGGGAACCAAACGCAACATGTGGAGGAAGTCAGCATGAAACAACATGGGTTTTTGTGGCAGCGAGTTCTCATAGCTCAACTAATCTTTTATCATTTTGTCCTATAAGATGGTTAATGTGTAATGCATCAGTTACAAGATGTTTTATGAAAATGGAACAAATATTTGAAGAAAATAAGAAGCAGTTTGTTTCGCTGCAGAAGATTCATTCATTAAAGAATGAATGGGTTCAGTGCTAAAGAGACTCAGCTTTGAGCTTCTCTCCTCTTTGCTGTGATTAACCTGCAGCAGAGAAAATGTCTAACGAACCAAACAAATGGAGCAGTGGATGTGCTGGGAACACTGAGGCTAAGTCCTCAATGCTTCGCCTTGACTTTGATTGAACATTTCATTTGCACTGGAAATTCAAATGTGAATGTGTTTAAAAAATAATGAGAGCTGGAAAAAAAAAAAGTTCCACTGTAACCTTTAAGACGACTCAGGAGTTTGCTAAATGTAATTTCCTGCAAACTTTATGAGCCTTGAGTGTGACATAAAACGCAGGAGAAGTAAGTGTATTACACCTCAAAAACATGAAATGATGTCATAGCTCAATGCTGACACTCATTTGAGCCACATGAGAAGTGCAGGAGATGGATGTGGGTGATCCCATTAGTCCCACCTCTCCACAGTCAGTAAGATGAGGTTGTGTCTGAAGAGTAGCTCTAATGAAAAACAACATCCTTAACATCTGGTCTTAAATAGATTTGGAGCAGATACAGAGAGAAAAGTGACATTAGTTAATCTATGAAAATGACACCTTATGAAAGATGATTCAGGTTCCTGCAGGTCGTCTTCAACTTTAACCTGAAATCGACTGTAACGATCTAATACTTGTGCTGTAGGATAAATGTGTTCAATAAGCAAAAAGTGTTGTAAAGTCGTGCCATGAGATATTCTTGTTTTGATCCTGAAGTCAAAAAAATTATTATTATTTTTTAATAATAATATGAATCTTTTGTGCCTCAAATTAATTGGTTTGCGTCCTTGCTTTTGTTCTCAATTTTCAACCCTGAGAATCGTCTCAGTCATTTGCAAGATGTCAAAGTGTAACGAGCAGCTGCGGCTGTTGGAACCGCTAAAGGCTAAAATAATTTTTTTTAATCGTTTCAAAAATGATCAAGTCCTGAGATTATAAATCATGTTTTGTGATTGTTTTGGCCACTTGGGAAGAGAAGAGCTCCGCATCGAGCAGCCTGATATATTTCCACCTTATAAAACTGTTGAGGCGTGTGACGTGTTTGGAAATGACTTCCATCCACACGCCGCAGACGTTAGCAACGTTAGCTTTTCATCTGGTGCCACGTTTCTGGGGAAATTTAGGTCTGATATTCACTTGATTTTAAGCTGTGTATTTTGTGTAATGTGGGTTTATTAAAGCCACTGGGGGGGGGGGGGGGGGGGGGGGGTGAGAGTGGTTAGACTGAATCAGGCAGTAAATCTACAGGCTGTAACACCAAAAATATGAGCTAAAAATAGGCTACAAAGCTCAGTAGAGCTTCATGGTTTGGTGATAATTCTCCTTCCACATCAAACATGAGTTGATTGATTCACTGTCAACATGAAAATTTATAGTGGAGCTTTATCCATCCTGCAGTTTAGTAGTAGACGCCCATTTATCTAGAGACTGAGGACAGAATCTTTGTGAGAAAATCCACTGGAGAAACGGTGGAACTAGTGGAACAAAGGCCAAACATTTGGATATCTTTTAAATGGCATATCAGCATGAAACAGACCTGTCGCAGACATTTAAACTCGTCAATCACAGGTTTAACTATTACCATCAACAATGACCGAGTTCCATTTATCTGTTCCAGTGCCAGGGCGCTGGCGCTGTGACTGCTGATTTACTGGCACGGCTTAAATAGAAGGAAGCCTTCATCACTGTTATTATCTCACAACTGTTTTTACAGCAATGACAAGTTGAAATGTTTGTTTTGACAAAGGTCTGTTGCTCAGTCTAAAGTTTTAACATTAAAAAGTGTTGGAAAGTTTGTGTAAAAAAACACAACAAAATAAAGTTTTATCAACTCATTCGCATGCGAGACCTGCAATCTGGATGAAGTGGAGCATCTGAGGAAACTTTCTTTAGTCACCTTGAGAGCCATGTGCAGTTGAGAAGCATCATATGATGTAGGTGGGGTCATCAAGGCCACAATCAGACTCTCCAACAGCCCGCCGAGCTCCGATTTCAGCACGCTGACCAAGTCCTGTGGTCACATGATGATTCATGACAACAGGAACAAAAACAATAGTAATTTTGTTTGTACAGATTTTTATCTCTGCATCATTTAGATGCTGTAACATTTAAGTCACAAGAAAGACTGGTGCTGTTGAGTCAGTTCATCCTAAAGCCTTTAAAGTCATGATATATATCTATATAGTCATAATAATGAATTCAATGAAAATGCTAAATGCAAAGTTAAACTTAGGATCCTCAGATGTTTGTTAACATGAGACGCAAAGTTTGTTTGTTGTAGTTTCATCCAAACTTTGTATAAGACGGTTTAAATGTGAAAATAAGAAGAGAACTCTCAGGTTCATAAAATAATAACCTGCAGAAACTGTGCAATATTTCTTTAAACTACCACCTCATCAAACAGAACATTCAGAATCAGGCACAGACACTTTAATCTGAATTGATTTCTGCATCGCAGTGAATCACATATTTGGGCACTGCTGGGTGAAAACAGTGAGTAATTGCATATTTCTTCGTTATTTGAGTGTGTGAGTGTGTGTGTGTGTGTGTGTGTATGTCTGTGTGTATTTGTGTGTATATACAAAACACCCATGGGATCCTATGATCTACTGTGCTTGGCCACTGTTCCTCATATTTACAGACCAAGTCCAACAATCACAATCCATCTCTCTTTTTCCATTTTCCTGTTTAGATTTTCACATCTATTAAAAGCCAAATCAAATCAAATTCCCATAAAGAAAAATAGAAAAAAAGACTTGTCAAAAGGTGCATTACAGAGCCAAACAGAGAAACTGTGAGTTACAGACACTGAAAAGAAGCTGAGCAGAGAAACAGGAGCACTCACTCCTAACAGATATGACTGTTACACGATCGCATTTCAGTTTTTTGTCTCAACTTTCTGGCACCAGCTCCGGTTTCAGATGTTATTGCAAATGAGCAGTTTAAGCATGTGTCTGTTGCAATTATTGCATTATATGACGTGTCATAAAAAGCGCTCTGAACTGGCGATAAAAGTAAATAGGCTCATTCTGTGGCTCATTCTGACAGAACACGGCGATACTCAGAGATATACCAGGGGCTACTTGGTGATTTTTCTGATGTAGCTCGTATCTCTCAAACTGCTTCATCTATTTATACTTCAGGAAGCAATTACATTTGCCAGAATGCTTTTCAATAACCTCCACGGAAAGCAAATTAACTTGCAGCTTTCAATCCACATGTGGTCATAAAATAACTTGACAGCGTGATAGGACGGTAAGGACAGGGGACGGTTAAAATGTCCGTTTGGTGTGTAGCTGACTGCGCTGAGCTCAACTGAACGTCGTCCCCAACAAAGCACAGCATTTTACTCCTCTTTGAATAGTGTTTGCCAAAAACTACAATGTCTACAACTACAACCAATAATCTCGGAGCTGAGTGCCGGAGCGAGGAAGAAGGAAAGCATTGTGAGCCGAACTAATAGATTGTTGGTTTTCATGGAATTGTTGAGAATAAGAGAAATAAAGAATATCACCAGCTTCATCCTTTAAGAAAAGAATAAGGAGATGGTAGAAAAACTAATAAGGTACACTTCAGACCTCTCTGTGTCCTCGGGGCTGTTGGATTGAGTGTCGCTGACATGACCTGTAACCATCCATCCATGTGACCCCTGGTTGCCGTCAGCTCTCTGTTTCATTTACCTTTCCGTAGGCCTTCTTGTACGCTGCCTTAATTTGCTGGCGTTGATCGTTGCTGCGTGCCGCCAGGAGCATGAGGATGACGTCTTCATCCGTTCCTGGACCAGAGATAGAATAAAGCATTACATACTTTAACACATGGACAGCTGCTCCGTGAGCGTCATAAAAACACGTTTGGATAAAGACAAAAACAAATCTGCTTCTTATTCCAAACGGGCTAATAAAGCATTTTTCTGTTGACATCCAACATCTAGCAGGAGCTTCCTGTCTGGCTAAATCTGATTGAGAATAACCGACACTTTGCAATATACTCCCATATGAAGGGTCAAGCTCTTTAAGAAAGCGATCAGGATTGAAAATGCCTGACGAGGCCCATGATCTTATAATCAATAGCTGCTGAAAGGCACCAGAACCTCTGAGAAAACGGCTCAGATGGACAAACAAGCTTAAGAGCAGCACACGGTATTTTCCCCGAGGGGATTGGAAATGGTGCATTCTTGCCGAGGTAATTACGGCACAGAGCTTTTCTTATCAGTGATGACAGCCACACTATAGACAGAGGCCTGCTTAGGTCAACATCGTGCTTCTCGCTTTTAATTTATTTAATTGCACATTGAATTGTGAGAGCGCTAAACTAACAGAGAGTATGAGTAGGAGATAAAGGGGAAGAAACGGCGCTGGTGGTCGGTGGAGTTATATGTAGCGGGGGGAAGCGTCAGTCGTAAAAACGCCTGTACAACACCTTTAACTCAGCGATTGTCATCGGGCCCATTGACTCACACTAATGAGTGCAGAAGGATGTTTTGATTGCAGTCTCCTATTGTGTATCTCCGCAATTAAAATTAGATCACATGAGGAAAGAAAATGAGATCAGAGGCCAAACTATTAAAAATTAATCCATATTAAGGTGAACAGCTTTCAGCCAAGACAAAAGCTGCATAACAGAAGGGGATTATAATGTAAAAAATATTAGAATTATTAATCTCCTGCAAATGCAAAGGTTAAGAGGTTAACATTTGGTTTTTGCAGGAGTGAGCATGTCAGGTAAAGCATGTGTACTTTAATATGGGATGCTGACAATTCAAAGGGTTTAAATTAAAATTAAAATCACGTTAGGAACAGAGCTCTTCATGGCGAGTTTGGACAGGAGTGATTACAGCCACCAAAACACACACAAACAAGACGCTGCGCCGCTACAGGAGCTGGTGAGAAAAGGAAAAACAAAAGAGGAAGTATATTTGAAAGGCTTATCAGAATTTACACGACAATTTACTCTCTTTGGAAGCAGCCTTTTCTAACTCAACAGAAGCTATCAAACGGCTGTTTTCTCCCCTCTCTCTCTCTCTCTCTCTCGGAGGGTAAGGTGCAAGGTAAACGAAGACCCAAACAGTGTGTGTCTCCCAACAGAATGCACCGCTCGGTGACATTACATTATGACGGAAGTTCAGCCTGAGTGGGTTTTTCTGTGGGAGAACCCTGTGGTTCTTGATGAAGCCCATCTGCATCAGGACCCTGCTGTGCACAGGGGGTCTCACTGAAGTGAAAAGGAGGCTGCATTTCTTCTTAATGTCTGACTCATCATGGTGTGAAACAACTAAAACGTCATTAAAAGCTGTTTGGAATTGATCATTACGTGAGATTAGACTGATAACATGAGTGGGAATGTTGGAACAGCAGACCAGGACCGGAGACATAAAACCTCAATATACCAATGAACCCTCACGTATAACTTCACTTAAAATAGACCATCTTCTATATTGCCTGCATTTATCACCATATTATTTTTCATTTATTTACAAAAATTTCAAACCATTATATCCATTTCAGATTGTTCACCGGCTCATATTATAGAGGGTTTTATTTTCTATTTTGTCTCCATGTTTGGCGACGGCACAGTAACTGCTCATTACTGTCTTCTTGCAGAACATTTTGTGGACATAACTCGGTGTCATTACTGTGATTTATTGTTGTACTGGATTTAGAGAGAAGCAAACCTGAATAACAGTCGCTTGTGGGTAAATGCAAATAAACCTAATGTTGCTTAAATGTGGGACGAAGTGACGATATTGTTGAGGGCGTTGGGGAGTCACTGGTTCATATGCAACTCACACAACTTAAATGATGTATTAACATAAACCCTCCAGAAGGTGGAGGGACTTCTGGCATCTCGCAAGTAAAGAAATAAATACTTTCCAGCGTGCACAGGGTTTTAGCTTTTGGAGATATGTTCATCGTTCTTGTATGAAATATTGTATAACACAGTAGGTTAGTGGAGGAGCAAACAGCAGTGAGGGGAAGGCATTCATTCTGAGATACAACTGACCGAATCCTTTCATGGCCTTATGGAGGATCTCAGCATCGTGTTTGGCGTTGAAGTTGACGAACGGTCTCACGCTGCCTCTGTGCGCCTGTGGGAAGAGAGAGACTGAGATCAATAATAATGAAAAAAAACCTTTTTAACAAACATTGTTTTCTTAATGTTTCTCCAGGTCATTAGCAACAGTTTAGCCTGTTCACGAGCACGTTTTTGTGTGTTTTGCTTTGTCATTCTGGTGTTAACATTGTACTGGAAATTGCTGGGAATAACAGTTGGTAGGTTCACAATAAAAAATATTGCTTAAGGCCAGTACTCTAAGTATTACCTGTATCCAGTCTGACTGCTGCTTTGCGTCATGCTGATCATTATAAAAATGTGCTGTGTCTCACTTGTTGGTGTCCTGATTGTTCTCCAGGGAAAATATCATTTGAAGAAAAAAGCAATAAAACATCTGTCGCAGCTGCAGCCTTGTTTCACACTCTACGCAGGTGGGAGAAGTGGAAGAATATTACCCCCCCCCCCCCCCCGCGCGCCTCCCGATCAAGGTTTCTGTTTATTATTTCTTGTGTTTGTCATCTGTTTTCACACACAGACTAGCTTGTGTGTGTTATGATGTACTATTCAAGAGAACAACCTCTTCCGCCAACATGAGGATGTTTACCCTGAAGTGTCACAGTCTGCGTGCATCGTGAGTTTTCATTTGACACCGCTGCAGTAAAATCACTCACTGGATAATTTTAAACTCCCATTCATTACTCGGATGTGAATCAGCACTTATTGTTCATTTAATTTCCTGTCTCTTATTAAAACATTTACCATTCTTCTTCGACAGAGCCACACTGTCAGCGTGGCGCTCTCCACACTGATCTTGTGGCTCTGTGGATGGTAATGTTAATCAGCCCAACACTTCCACGTCCAAAATGAAATATCTTTACAACAATTGGATGGACTGGTGGATTCAAATTTTATACAGACATTCATGCTCCCCAGAGGATGAATCCCAACGACTTTTCATCTAGTGCCACCAGCAGGTCAAAGCCGGCGAAATATCCCGGTTTAACTTTTTATCTACTGCCACCATTCACCAACAACTATGACGTCGACTGTCATGAGAGCTGGTGCAGATATTCATGGTTTTTACTTTGACCAAGCTTTGGTTGTGACCATATACCTGCAAAACTAATGACACTCACTTTCTGTTCAGTGCTAATTGGCTAATGTTAGCACGCTGGGAGGGTAAATTAAGATGGTGAATGTGATAAATATTGCACCTGTGTTAAACATCAGCATGTTAGCATTTAGCTGTGCCTAATGCCACGATCACCTAACATGGGATGGCCGGTAAATATGGTCGAGATTCCCCCATTAACAACTCGTGAGCGAGCGTTCGCGTCGTCTGACGACTCAAGACAGAAAATACTGCACATTGACAAAATACTGTAACATTATATCCTTTAAATGTGGGTTTAATAACACTGAGCAACAGTCTTTGGCAGATGAGAGGAATCTATATTTGTTGTGTTTTCAGGCACTTCTGTATTATTAAGTACAAAGTCTGATATACCGTCACCGTCACTGTTGTGATTATGATTTGATGTAAACGCTGTCTGGGAAACTGGAGCACTAATACTTGCTACACAAAGCTTTTATTCATAGTTCCTAAAAAAAACTTTTAGAACATAGAAGCTTTTCAGCAACATCAAAGATAATCCAAACTCCTTAAATAGATTATTGCTCGTGGTTTAAAGTCTGTTCTTTCAGTGTGTAACAGTAATTCCTGTTTTCTTGACTCTCACAATCAGCAGTGTCATTAAAACTTGCACTAATCAACAAATGTGAAGTGAGCCTAATGAACAGAATGGAGGCCTCTTAAAATCAGTGGTTAAAGCCAATGTTGATCTCAAAATCTTCTTTCTTCAACTTTTCAGAAAGTACAGCAGTAAGTGCCATGGGGAGCATTGTCTCCCAGCTATCCTTTAATGAAATTGTAACCCGGTGGGGAAACAATAGGCACTCGTACCTGTAGTTTCCATTCACATGGTAATACAATACGGTACAAATTAGACCACCGTCATCAACTGAAAACTGAGTTCTTGCCATCGCTTTACTCCTTAAATCAACTTATCCTCATCAGACAGTCTCAGGTCTCTCAACAAGCTGGAGAGGATAAAATCAAATCAAGGATATCAAATGAAGCTGCACCCTCTCCTTTCCTGCCACTGAGTGAGTGTGCTGCAGGAGTTGTACTAATGTTTTACTAATGAGTGCATCTTCTCAGAGAGTACTTTCTGTGAATTAACGACTGTCTAGGAGTCAGAGTATCTGCACACATCAAGTCTTCACAGCAAGTGCAAAGAAGGAAAGTGGAAAAAACACGGGTTCGGTGTGATGAAAATTCAGTTACACTTATAGAAAATAAAAGTTCAGGGTTGCATGCAAATCGGGGGGGGGGGGGGAGGATTGTGCCAACAGCTATTTGTGACGTGCATTGTTTAGGACTGATCATGCGGTGCGGGTTTCACTGGGACTTGAAAAGGCAGTGACCTTTCAAGAGTCGAGACACACTTCATCACACAAACATATTGGTTAGTTCTGGTGCGGTGGCTAAAAGACACGGGCTCCTAATTTGAACTATTTTGTACAACACAGAAACACAATTCTCACAGGATTTATCATATTTTGAGGACGTTTCATTTAATAGAAAATCAGACGGTGAAAGAAAACACTCACCATCTTTTTTGCTGATGGAGGACAAGCGTTGTAAACATTGTAGAGAGATTAAACAGATTAAAAATTCTTATTAAAAAAATTCACCCGCATTAGTATGAAATTGTGCAAAATTCTGAATCAACGTAAAGGAATAAGAGAGTAATTAGTTTTTGTTCTTACCACCAGGTGTGTGTCTTTGTTCTCCTCACAGGTGATCTGTGGCTCGGGTGGAAGCTTTATATTTACTGCCTCCTAAAACTAGAAGTCCTCCTGGCACTTCTTGCCGCTGCGGTGTCACAAGGGAAAGCTGACAGGACACACTTCCTCATCCGCATGCAGTGTCATCTTACACTCGCTGTCAGTCAAAGCGGGGGTCATGACCTCAGGTATCCAGTTGCCTTTGTGTGACCTTAAAAAGAGTGACAAGGGTTAAAACTTTTCTCCTCATGTAAAGTGACCACAGGACACCAGATTACAGTTTTTTTTTATTGTTGGTGGATGTCCTTGTTCGTGATTGTATGATATTTCCCAGCAGTGTTTCTCTCATATTAAATTACAGTTAATGAAAAAATTTTTCCGCAAAAGGTTAACGATCATCCCCCAAAGTTTTAGATTAGGTTTTCTTTCTTTGCAGATGATAATTCTGGATCAGAATGAACTGTACAGATGAAAAAATAAAACTCAAAGGGCACACACACCCCACCCCGGTCACATTCTGTTATCTCTGCTAGCATTCAACACTGCTGTGGAGCCCTTTCCATTTTACTGAAATGCTCAATTCAATATGTAAAAAATAACATATAGGATGTATATTTGAGTGGTGGAAAAAAGGTGGGATCCAGATATCTATAGACCAATCATCAGGAAGTATGGACAGAGGGCGCCACCCACCCACGCACAGCTCTAATGGCAACACTGCCATAAGGGGTAGAAGTATCATTACATATATTGTGTATAATACTGTATATAAGATGCTCCGCTGCAAATATTTTAATTGCCAAATATTTTGAGACAAATAAACAACATACACGGCTCTATCTCTGTCTGCTGTCAACCTCACCTGCTGCTTCTGCCCTCATGTTGGCTGCTGTCCCGCTCCTCCTCCCCTGCATCTCTCTCTTCATCAGCTTCTCTTGCTGCTTCTGCTGTCACTGGCTGCAGCCTGCAAATATATATCAAACAAACTAGTCAGATATCACACTGGTCTGACTGTTCAGCTTTCCCATGAGTTTTCACAAGTCTCTCTAGGTACTCTCTGTTTTGCCCCCTTGGTCCCTGAAGACCCAGGCCCTAACACAGCACTGTTTCTGCCATCACCTTGGTTGTAAATGATATTGTCAATGCTTTGCATGAGAGAAAAGCACTGTGCTACCATCTTTGGGAACCTCTCCAAGGCATTAGATTACAATTTATCATTTTATGCTTTTACATAAATGAAGTAATGTTGGTTTTAGTTCAAGTGCTTGCGCTTGGTTGCAGAGTTTTCACCGATAACTAAAGACGTTCCACAAGATTCAGTTCTGGGTTTCAGTTCACCTCTAACTAACTGCCATGCACATTTATACACTGATCAATAACAATATATATTGTATTGCCGCCTCTGTTCACTTCACTGTGGAACATCTGCAACACTCCTTTAACGTTCTCCACACTGTACTTAATTATCCTAAACTCATATTGAATGCACATAAAACCAAGTTTATGCTGTTCCCTAAAAGGAAGAGGTATTGGTTGCAAGAAAGGTTTATGTCGTTTTTCTTTCTGTTCTAGATTATAGTGATGTGATTAATCGGCATGCCTCTGCTTCCACTCTTAGACCCTTATCACTCTGGCCTTAGGTTTATCACTAGTGCTGCTTACAGTAGCTCTACTCATCATTGCATACTCTGTGGAAAGGTTGGGTGGTCTTCTCTATCTGAAACACGTGATATAGGCATTTGTATCTGTTTATCTACAACGCTCTTGTTGGAAAGCTGCCAGTACCTCTACGCTGGACCGGTGTTCTGGACCGTATCAAACTCGGTCTAATGACTTCCACGTCCCACATGCCTCCACTGACTTTGGCAGATCTGCTTTTAGCTTCGATGCTCTATGCCACCTGGAATTCTTTAAAAAAGCGTCCTATAAACCCTTTGGTAACCCTCGGTCGGTTTAAATCCATGATTACACACGATTTAAACTGATTTGTCTTCTGTATCCGTTTCCTATGTTTTAACTAATTGTATTAATATATGGTTGTTTTAATTACTCAACATCATCGATTTCTCTAGTTTAAATAAAGGCAATATATGTATTACCTTTATACATACATATACACTGTTTTATATGATATATTGGATTATTATTAGATTCATTCACGTTTAAACGTCATTTTGCTGTTGTATTTGCTTAAGGTGGAGCTACTTTAATTCATATACTGTTTTATATATATATATATATATATATATATATATATAAATCAATGCATCGTAGTTTAAAAGCTTGTCATATGTTTTATTTGTTAAGTCTGTAAACAATATTTCTCTAGAAGGAGCTCAAGTATTTTAGTAAATGTACTATGTTCATTTTCATCACTGAGGCTCTTTTGTGAACAAATGTCTTGATGTGAGTGTGATTGTTAGTTCAATCTGATGAATCAGTCTGTGAGAGAGGTTGTCCTTCTTTTCAAATAATAAATCATTGCTTTCTTAATCTAAGATGTAATTTTTAATTAGGTGCTCCTTCCCTTTTGCTCTCCATCACTCACTTTGTGTTCCATGCTCTACATTTCTGAGGACGACATGTTTTTCAGCTTAGTTAATCAGAGGTAAATGTGCGGTATGGCAAACAGGAGACAAACAGGAGATGCTTGATGCCTGATAGGAGCAGAGGGATCGGCAGAGGGATCAGCCGAGCGAAGCACCAAGGCGCAGCTCACATATCATCAGTGCTGTCCTCATCCCTGCAAACCTTAATTAAAGTGAGCACTTGTGAGAGGATGAGAGTTTGAACAGCGTCTCAGATGTGATCCAGTTTCAGAAGCTCGCTGTTTCATCTCGCAGCCTCCCATCCTGATGTGGAGCCAATTTCCTTTAATCGCAAATAAACAAGTGTACTGGCAGCTAATAACAAATTTATCAGATTAAAGGGGGAGATATTTATCCAGCATCAAGCCGGAGCATGCTGAATGGATCACGTAATGCTTTGGATATTCAATATCACAAATCAAAATTACAAATCTAATATATTTCTTTGGGAATTTGATTAAGAATTTG
This sequence comes from Seriola aureovittata, assembly GCF_021018895.1. NCBI lineage: Eukaryota > Metazoa > Chordata > Actinopteri > Carangiformes > Carangidae > Seriola > Seriola aureovittata. The sequence continues at coordinate 3,720,112 of NC_079371.1, forward strand.
ATTATGCTTCAGTTACTTGAGATAATGTATGTCACTGCTTCCCTACTATAAAGAATGAACTTTTAATCTCAAAATAAAGTTTGTTTTATATGAAGAAAGCAACAGCTATGAAGTGCATCTAAATTATATAAACCAAGTTGGTAACGCTGCAAACTGCTGACTGTCACTCTCACTTCTTGCTATCATCCCTGAGTTGGCATTTTCAAAAGTGAATCAGCGTGAGCTTTTCATTCATGAGCAGATCGCTGAGGGACAGCCTGGTATACCGAGCCGTGGACAGCTCAATTTGTCAGGTGCTGACTGACAGACAATAACCTCTGTCATCAATCAAAGGGCCTCCCCAGCCACCGCTGATCGGCTCTGTTTGTTATCTTCCTCTGCGCCGAGGGAAGGTGTTATCAAGCGCTGAGAGCTCCATTTCAAGAAATATTACCTGCCTTCATGGGCCTTTTGAGACTGTCCACAAAAATCACACCTTAATGTCATAGACAGTTTGAGAATAACATCTACCTTTTTTTATTGGGTAACTGGTCATGGCTCTGATATAAACAACCATGTGGCTTTAGACTGAAATTCAGAGTGGAACTATACAATCGTCCCACTGTGGACATCACATTCAGGTGGGAAATTAATTTCAAGTTTAGCAACACCTAATGTCAGATTACACTACTTCAAAACATAACTGATGAAATTAGGTGGCAATATCAGCAAGTAAGCAGTTAGTAATTGGAGTCAGTAAGGATGTTAGCTTGCCTAAATGCCCAATAGCCACTTTAGATTAGTTTTCAGTAAGGAACAAATATACAACCTGTGTGTGAAGGTAGAGTCGTAACCAGATTAAACCACCACATAATGGTTTAAATTTAGGAAAATATACTTTGCTGTTTTTGCTGAGAGTTACATGAGACGATTGATAGGCCTGTCACAACCGCTGCAGGAAGCTAGCAGGTGATTCACTTCGCTTAGCATAAAGACTGGAAACAAGGGGAAACAGCTAGCTACTCATTCACATGTCATTTGGACACAGATAATTTGCTCTCTATGAAAGAGATTTAATGCAGTTTTGAAAATTACAGATGGGTTTAAAAGTCTGAGGCTAGTTTTCCATTCACTTGAATGGAGTCCACTGTATCTCAAATGCTGACTATGCTGCTCAAAGCTTCCTAAATCCACCAGTTACCATGACTACAGCAGTACATAAGAAGTTGACTGAATTGTAGTCTTCACGCCACGATAAGCTAATCATCTCCTGTTTTTACCTTCATATTTAACATACAAATATGAGAGAATCAATCTTCAGTCCTTGGCAAGAAAGCGAATAAGCGTATATCTCAAACTGTTAAGCTATTCCTTGATTATTTTATACTTCAGTGGTGCATATTCCCACAATAAATACATTTGCAATTACTTAAATTACCACAAAACCTAACAACTTAATGTACAAATATCTGGTTGCCTGTTGGAAATTCCAGTCTTGGCTATAGTATAGCCCTTTATAAAATACTGAATAAAAATGGACTTTTAATTTGAAGTGTGTACTGCATACTGCCAAAAACAAAAAAAGGGTTTATATCAAAGATGATAAGCAGCACTTTATGCTATAGGTCGATATGACAATCAGCAACTTTAGAAAACATCCTTTTTAAAGCATCATTAAATCTTTTCACAGAGAGCAAATGATCCGTGTCCAAATTACATGTGACTGACTAGAGAAATGTCGTATTTCGAATATATCAATGACAAACTGTATTAACAAAAAGAAACGCAATTTAAAACTAAATATTTCCAGCATAAAATGTTAATATAGCTACTTCACAGTTAATCGCCTATGTAAACTGATTTCCCCCAAATGTTCAAAACAGCCATCAAAAGAATACCTACTCCATAAAATTTTATTTTCTTGTCTTGCTCAGAGGCGTAGTTTACTTTGATTTATATTTTAGTATCTCCAAGCTCCTCTCTGCTGGCCTCACTCTAAAAGATCTCTCACCACATCACTCCCATCAGGATTTCTATTTATCTCTGCAAGAGTCTGCACAATCTGCAGAGGGAACCCGGCTGAATTGCAAAGGGCACTGCCCTGACTCTTTTCATGTTTAAGTTATAGGTAGGGTTTTTTTGCTTTTTGTCTTAACTTGCATGCATGCTGCATTCAAAGACATTATGGCTCTGTGTTTATTTAGGGGGGGGGGGGGGGGGCAGGATGAAAGTGAGGCCACAGATGAGAGAGCATTGCCAGAGGGCAGTGGGAGGCCCAAATGGCAGAGGTGGAAAAAAAACAAAAACATGCAGTTAATGGGAGCTATGATTAATCTACAGTTCTCTTGCTGAAGGCAGCAGGAAAACAAAGTTTGAAATGACCTGTGTGCAAACCTGTTGAGGTAGAATCTCTGGATTGTGAAGTATTTTCAGACAGACCATTAATAGTGTCTGAGACAAATATGACAAATATTCTGAGAGCTAGACGAGGAGAAAGATACCACTGTCATTGCTGTGAACTGAATATGAAGCTAGCAGCAGTCAGTTAGCTTAGCTTAGCTTAGCTTAGCACAAAGGCTGGAAACTTGGGGAACAGCTAGCCTGGCTCTGTTCGAAGGGAACAAATTTTTTATTTTTTATTTTTGCACAGATTAAACTAAAGTGATATTAGGTGTTAGTCAGTGAGCTTTAGAGATGCTGCTTGTTGGATTTTGTTACCTTTGGATGAAGCCATGCTAGCTGTTTCCCACTGTTTTCAGCCGTCATGCTAATCTAAGCTAACTGGACCGCTGGTTGCAGATATATATTGAATGGACATGAGATACAGATCTAACTCTTGGCTGAAAAAACACACAAAAAAGATGTCTTGAAAAAATCAGCTAAGTGTATTAGGGCCTATATAAAACAACTAATTTTAATGTTTTGGTTAAAGCAAATGGTTTCTTCCCCTGCAGACACATTACAGTGTTTACACCCTTTGATTAATATTAACAATGCAGAGGCAACACATAGAAGCACTCCGTCTAAACCTTACGTGTAAGGAAATCAGCTGTCAAGGTGTAATTAACATGCTCCCCTCAGGGCTGAGAGGCTATTGATTCCTCTCAGAGTATTCAATCAAACACAGCCTGGCCACCTGTGACTGATGATTGAAGAGGGGAAAAAACCAAAACACATTAAGACTTAGATTAACCAAGTCACACTGAACAAAAAGTGCGATCTCTCCAGCTTCAACAAACACCCTGCCTGTGTTGTGCGACCGCTTGTAAATACCTGAGAAATACCAAACAGTATTAAGCATGTGGGGCTCTTGCAGTTGATATTAGCCTTTTGCCTCAAGAGCCTCATTTATATTGTCCCCTGACATGGACACAGGACTTGAGAAACCAGGCGGCGGCATATCCTCAATATTCCTCTTTCCAATTCTCCAATGAGATGAGAGGAGTGCAAATTGCCCCCCTGAATGCATTGCTTTAATCATCATGAATCGAGATGCAGATTTAATCTTGGTTTATGCTTTTACTCGGCAATTTAGATGTTTGAGTTTGGCTGTGTAAATTAACCTGAGAGATGAAAAGACGTAGCTCCAACAGTATTTTTTAATTACTAAAAAGAACATAGATAAGACAACTCGTTTTATGCTTGTCTGAGGAAGATGGTGCTGGAGCAACATGTAAAGCTGTTAAAAGAATAGACAGCGGTTTCTATAAATAACAACATGAGTTTTTATTATGTTGTGAGGGAATATAAGCACTTGCGTCCATAACAAACAATTGTTTAAAGTCATTTTCTTACATGAATCTGCAAAGGCACACTCAAGCACTCCAGCAAGCCTCAGTCCTGTGTTTCAGCAGGTTTGTCCCGTTTTTTTCTTTTCACAACACGTGCTGAAACCTCTGTTCAAAGCAAGGCTGTCTGAAAGAGCGGACGGGCTGCAGCACGGATTTCGCCACCGAGTTCCTGAGCTGCTTGAAGAGCATCCAGAGAAGAAGCATCATGAGTACGAGGAGCCCGAGGAGCATCCCCACATACAAGCTCAAGTTCCAGCCCCAACCAAGTGGCAGGGGCAGCGAGGTGGACGCCACCAGAAATTTTCTGGGGGCAGGCATGAGGTTAGGAAGCAACCCACCCTCTTCTTGGATCTTCTCAGGGGTTAGACAGATGCTGTGCTGTTTCTACAGGAGCCATTGTTCAAGCAGGTATCCAACTGGTGTGGTTATGTTATAGAATTCCCATCAGCTTCCATGGTTTAATCCTCCAGTCAGACACAAGCGTGTGCTGTCAGTGACAAAGTAAACCTGTTGGAGAGTGTGTGCATGGTCTTGGAGCCGTCCATTCTCCTGAGATGAAATGGTGGAAATCTTTTCTGCAGCTGGGTTCTGCTTCTCCTTCCCTGTCAGACTCCTCGCACAAAGCCAGCCTCCCAATTTATCATGAGGGGGGGCGGGGGAGAGCAAGAGATGCCTTCAACGCCATTGGCTGCCTTCACTTCACTTTCACAGGGAAAAAAAACAAATCACTGCTGAATGAGTAGAAAACGTCAATCCCATTGTCATTTACTGAGTGATAAACGTGCAGACAAAAAAGGGGCAAGCTTTGTTTGACGGACGTTTATATACATTTATTACTAGTGGCTTTAACAATTCATAGCATCACATAAGGTTGTGTGAATTATACAACTGCTGAGATGTCAATCAAGAATCTTTAAAGTCTCTAAGTTATCTTTAAAGTTTAATTTTTACCCATTTCAGTATTTTGTTTTACTTGTTCCAGTTTCCCCTCAAACACCCTTGAATTATTTTTACTTCTGGTCGTCTTTCATTTGTTTTATTAAATTTTTTCTCTTCCCCTTTCATCTGTGAATTTGTTGGATTCACCTAGCAAAAACTAATGCAGTCTAATACAATAAAGCCTCTAAATCCAGGAGTTATGTTCAGTCTGAAGCTGTTCCGGGTCTGTATAATTTTAGAGGCTGCTTTGGTGTTTGTGGTGCTGTTAAACTGACTTGAGGGTACGCAAAATAGAAACCCATCATGCAACACTGTTCAACGGCACCTCAAACTACAGCATCTAAAGTTATTGTTCAAGTTAAATACACACCTCAACTTAAATTACAACCCTCAAGAAGGTAGCATTTATTGCATGGTGGTTTTAGTTACATGTTCCTAAAAAAAAAAAAAAAAAAAAAAAAAAAGCCCAAAAAAATGTGGAGATGCACGAGTGTCATCTAAAGCCTCATAACTTACACTTGAGAGCAAGTTACAGCCCAAGGATTCAACTCACTTTCAGTTTAGCCAGCTTACCATTAAAGCCACATGCCATGTAATTAGTATGGTGAGGGGCCGAAGATCAATAAGCCATCACAGGCTTTAAATTAACAAAGCTGAACCAGTCAAGCCCACTTTGACCCTGTCTAGAGAAGTCACATGTACACCCATTTAAAAACTAGTCTTCTAGACTGCATCATAATAAAAGTTTCCAGGTCATCAGAAGAAATAGTTGGAGGTCCAAAACTGGTCCTCTGCTGCCCCCGTGAGGACAATGTGATCATAAAGATGTAGAAATGAAGTCTTACTTTAAATGAAGTTTTTTTTATTTACAAGAGCCATATTTTACAGTGCAGAAGATGCCTTGAACAGCTGTGAACTCCCAAGGCATTAATGTAATGAGACAGCTGACTCCATGACAGACAAATGGTGTTTAATCTGCATCTCAGGAGGCCAAATATTTGACAGTTACACCTCGAGGTGCAACAAGCAACAATTAACTGCTTAGAACAAACTCAACACGAGTGAAAAAAAATATTAAAAAAAAAAAGATTGAGTTTGAATACATTTACAGGTCTGATGAGTAGGTGACACTGCAGATCAAAGCATCGTGTTACAGCATGGCAATAAAGACCTCTACATTTTGTCTGATTAAAAGTCAACATTAAAACTGCTTGATTAACCAACACAACTGTAGCATCTGGCTTGAATGTCAGGATCGAGTATATAAAAATACCATTTTTAAAAAAAACTCTAAACATTTAGCACTACTCCAAGAAGAGCAGGCCATGTTATTTGAAACTGGCACATCATTTAAAAAATGTTTTAAAAAAACTGGGGTTGCAACTACATGGACAAGGGAAGGGGTCAGTTCAACAGCAACTTGGTTGGCACATCGATGCAGGAAACATTATGGTACCTAGGAAACAGACAAAAACAGTGTTTAGGTCATTTATACATTAAGTCAAAGTAAAGCCACCAGTAAGCACCACAAAAAAAAAAAAAAAAAAAAAAAAAAAAAAAAAAAAAAAAAAGTCATCAAATCCTATGTCAAGTTTACAAGTAGTGTACTTACTTGGGGCCCTTGTACTTTTCCTGGACAGACTGCTGCGCATGCTGAGCAGCATTGAGGTATATTCGGTGCAGATCCTCAACACATGGCATCAGATCCTCCAGGGAGTAGCCAGACATCTCTGTCAAGGACTTGGGCTGAGGAAGAGATAACCGAGTCATCTTGGATGTTTGAACACACGACAGAAACCCACCTCTCTACCCCCCCACTCAGGGGGAAATACTGGTTTCAACAGTACAAGATGAAAGTTTATCCAATAAAATACCCAAAGCAACCCTGTTTTTATGGCCATGACACTAATCATCAACTTTAAAGAAGTGATAAGTTGAAATGTGAATTTTGGGTTCTGTGACCACAGTAATAGCTCCATTTGTTTGTTTTGTCAGAACAAACAAGCTATGGAAGACAAAACTAATTTACAATCATGAACAATGTCGAGCAGAAAATCTTCTCATTTGAAGATTTACTTTGAGTGCCATCATCTACTGAATTATATGGCCTTACTATTCTACCCAGAACTCACCCATGAGCCACCAGTCACTGTGTTGTTGGCCAGGATGTAGGCTGCAGCAGCCGTCTGTGATGGCAGGTACTTCAAGAAGGGATCTGAATCAATCAGACTGAGCTCCCCAAGGTACTGAGGGGGGGGAAAAAAAATAAATAAATAAAAGACTGAGCTTCATGCAATTTATGCAGATACATTACACTAAACAGAGTCTTTGGTTAAGAAGATTGGATTTATCTGCTGTCATGGCCAGAGGTGCTGATCACAGCCAGTTGTATAAAAGTGTAATAACTGCATGCTTACCATTGCCAAACTCTCAACCTGTTTGTTCACAGACTGATGGAGGAAGTACTGGGTGAGAAACTGGCTGATGGTTGGTGCTGCCAGATCAAAGGAGAGCACTTTAAGCACCAAATGCTCCATTCTTAACACTTGCTTCTTGGTGTAGGTGTCATCTGTGATGTAAACGAACTCTGCCACCTCAGGGGGGTAGATTTCTTCAAATTTCCTGCATTTGATCATTAAAGGAATCGCATTACAAAAGATGAAAAGCCTGTCTTAGACACTCATTTTGTAATCTGAACACATTTTAAAATGGACACATACGAAGCCAGCAGCATAGCAGCAGTCCCGACGAGCTGAAGCTTCCCCCTCAGGACGGACATTGAAGAGAGGAACCGATCAATGTAGTTTACGGCCAGATAAAGTGTCTCGTTCTGCAGCTTGTACTCTTCGCCAACCTCAACCAGCCAGTCCACCAGGATGGCCCTCATACTGTTGGTGATGTCTGGTTGCTTTTTCATGTAGCCTGCTTTAGGCCTGGTTTTTACCTATAAACAACAACACTGTTAGAAAAAGCCATGTGCAGACAAGTTCAGATAAGCTACATTTCAAAAAAGGTCTAATGACAAACTTGGCATAACCCTACCAAGACACAGATCTGAAGTTTAGACCTGCAACCTCAGGTCTAAACTGCATCAGATCAGGATACAGTGGTATTTGCACTTAAAATATCTCACCTCCATTTCCCTCAGGTACGTGTGGATTTCAGCAGCATATTCTGGGACCTCGTTTACATTGACAGGTTTCTCCTCCCCCTCAACCACAGACATGTCCATGGGAGAGTCTGATCAAAGAAAAATTTACATTTAGTGCACAGACTGACAAACCAAATCTGGATGGTCAGTTTCTATGAACATATTTTGATATGAATTTCTGAAATACAAGGATTTTAGTAAAAAAAAAAATAAAAAAAATAAATTGACAACCCACCAAAGCTGACATCCATCGCTGATGGAATGTCAATGGTGGCGAGGGGTTGCCTAAGCCGTGCCACAGCATTGTTGACGGTCAGTGGAGAGTCTTCAGCGATGGGCTTTGCTTTGACAGCTTCAACCACCTGCTGTGGTTTCTTGGCACATGCACCATCAGGCTCATCCACATGGATCTGGAAAGAGGGCTGCTTGGCAGAGGGCTTCTCAAAGCAGCTTTTGGTAAAATCTTCATTTTTACAAGACAAGGACTGTGATGATTCCTGGAAGTGAAAAAAGGAGGTCAGTTTAGATTTAATGTCCCAGTAGGAATTTATGCAGCAAAGGCAGCATAATAAAATAAGACAAGTGACAACAAAGTGCAGGTGCTACAAGCTACAGAATATAATAGTTAAGAAAATCCACAACAATAAGCATGGTGATATGAGAGGCATGTCTTGTATTAACAGGAGTATTTATTCCACAAGAGATAAATCGAAAACTTGAATCTGTTTTCAGAGATCGAAGTCTTAAAATGTCAGCACTTTCAGATCTAGAACAGATAACTGTATAAATAACCAATTCACAAGTAAAAAAAAAAAAAATAATCTACAGCATTTCATGCGAGAATTTGATGCTTTTTGTCATGCGTGGCCATAGACTGAGCATCTTTGGGTGTTGGAGGGACAAACGGGACATTTGAATACGTTGCCTTAGGGGTTGGGCAAATTATTATTTTTTTTTTTTAAAAAAAGGGCATTTAACCATTTCATACAAACATTTTATAGAATAACCAGTAGATTTTGCATCTAAAATCGTTACTTGCAGCCCCAGTTAGACATGACACTTTGTTACCGTGAGTATGGCGGGATGACCCCTTTTAAATACAATAAACCGTTAAAGGCAGCAATACAAGTAAATAGTATAGCACTAATGTGATATTAAAATGGCGGACAACCTGGATATAAGAGGTAGCGGTAGCTACATATAAAAATAACTTCGGATTTTTAAAAATAAAAAAATATAAAGGTTAAGTGGCAGCAAAGCCACTGTATCTAGACATAAGTGCAATATCAACTGGTCTGGTGATAACCGAAAAAAAATGTTGCCTCCAAAACCTACAACGGCACCTCATTGTGACAACAGTTACTACAGTCAGCATTAGCCAACACTAGCTGGAGGCTAAACGAGCTACTTAGCATCATCGTTATCCAAACCAACCTGCTTAGTGCCGCGCTGATTCTGGGTTTTGCTCCTCTGGTTGTTCTGCAGGGCTCCCAGGACTGTTCTGGTGGCCGCTTGTTTCGGTGGAAGGTTTTCTTGATTTTCGTTTGCAGCAGTTCGGGCTTTCAAGGAGCCCCTCAATCTTGACAGCATATTTTCTTGGTTGTGATGCTCGCTAGCCGCGCTTCCCTGTCCTCGGTTAGTTCCTGACATATTCCCCCTGTCTTTCTAACTACTTTGCTGCACTTGTTGTGTGCTTTTTGCTTGTTTAAAAAAAAAAAAAATATATATAAGTCTAAACGACTTGCAAGAGATCACTTAAGGTTAAATGGAGACTAGCAATAGCTGCTACCTTGCTGAGGAAGGTTTTGGAAACGTTCACAATCAAATCTAAGCTGTTGAGATGGCAACGGCACCTAGAAGTGCAGTGATACAAACTAAACACCCACAGCCGGCGGATCAATATCTACAATGTGGGTTAAAAATGTGATTTCAAGTCGCCATACTCGTACAAGTCTCGCAATAACCACCAACCTGCAAATAAGGGCAGCTGCTAGCCGTGGTCCATTCACACAGAGATACTGCTTTCTCTCAGTTCAAGTAGCCCGCGAGGATTGAAACTGACCAATCACAGGCCACACAGGTAGTGACGTACGAGATGTACGGGAACTGGAGGGGTTCAATTCGCCTAATTATAAATTCAAAACCGGTTTGAGTTTGATAGTAGCGCATGTGCACATCAATACAAACACATGGTTAGTGTAAGTTGATTTACTTCTATCTACCCAGTGGAGGACGAAGTACTCAGACTAAGTAGAAGTAACAATACCACACTAGAGAAATACTCTGTTATATAAATTCTGCGTTCACATTTCAACTTAAGTAAAAGTGCTGGCATCAACATATACTTTTTCAGAATTTAACAGTTTCACAATAATGTAGATTTTCTTGTCAACCATATATAACAGGGGACTGGAAATGTCTCATTTCATATCAAATTCTACTTTATATGTATATAACACGGATTTAATTATATGAGAAAAAACAATCGGCTAAAGAATAGGAAATGAAATGAATTGCCATGGAGATATTTATTTAATAAGTTAGTAGTATGGTGTCATATGTTGGTTGTTATCTGGTGTGTTTTTGTTGCAGAGCATTGACTGAACATGTTTGTAATTATTTGTTGTTGTGGTTGTGCTATGTTGTTGCTGAGTTGGAGGGGATAGGGAGAAATCTACAGAGATCTATAGCACAGAGGAATACGTTATGTCAGGCACTGGATACTCAAGCAGCACCTACTAGCAGGATAAATCCATTGTTTGTTTTTGTCTTTTCAAGGAATTTGGTGACAGTAAAATAAATATAGCCTATCACCAGACTTATCATTTAATGCTACAGCTGGAAAAGATTGTAATAACTTTATATACTACTGGGTCGATTAATCTATTATATCCCATAATCATTTATTTGTTGGTTATATTAATGTGAAACAACATAATAACAATAAAGTAAGGAGATAAAAAAGATACAACATTTCCCTCTGAAATGAGGAGTATGAAGTATCAGCCTCTTGAATGATGAATCTTACATTGGTTACAAATAAGTTATAATTTTGAGGGGGAATTCACAGTCTACTGATACAAAACATACATGATGTACTTTTCACTGGCTTATATTTGGTGACTGAAATTTAAAACCTCAACCCAAACAACTATTTAAAAGAAGATACTGCAACATCTGGGAAAACTTGTAGTGGTTTATTAATCACCACCCTTGTTTTTAAATGCTATCAAAATACATTATAAATATCTAATCATTGTACACCATAGTTTACAATACATAGAACAAACATTATCTAAATGATAGTATGACAACATGACATTGTGACACTTTTAGCAACTATCATAAAACAAAACATCTGTATTTACAATACAAAAATAGCATAAATCAAGACCCTCAAAGACAAGTAAATAAATAGGCCTACGTATCCTCTAAACTGTATGACATCATGCCTCATTGAAAAAGTCTAACAGAGAATTTAAGTCATAATTATCGAGTATCTCCAATAATGAGGACACCTTGGTTTTCACATTCTGGCCTTTGAACTTGAATTTGTCGATGAAGAGGTCTGTGATCATTCCTACAGGAAAGAAGAAGAAACAAACAAAAAAATATTAGTTACAAGCAACCAACAATCTTAATTCTTAACTTAAAAACTACTCAATAGGCTCTAGATGAGAGAGCTGGTGAACTTCAATGATAATGTTAAAAGTTAAAAGTGACTAAATGCTTTACCATAAAGCCTCTCGAGGTGTGCTGGCTGCTTCTTGTACTCCTCGAGAAGATTAGCAGACTCATCCAAGATGTTACGATACTCTGGGATGAGGAAGTCAGCGTTCCCCTCGTGAACCTGAAGCTCCTGCCAATCAGAGAGGAAGTGGTGGTCAGTCAGGTAAGGGATAAACATAAGCATCTCCAGTGGGTGAATGTGAGAGGACTTGTTGCTTCAACCAAACATGGGCTTGACTGCTGTATGTGATCGCATTAAAAGGTCCCATATTTTACACTTTCCATTCTGACTCTGAAGCCCTGACCTAAGTTTACTGAGGTTTGTCTAGTTATCTGCAGAAAAAAAGAAACACTAGATTCGCAGAGCATGGCACCAGCTGCTGTTCAAGTCTGTCAGAGTGGATTTCTACTGTAGGATGGTGCATTTAATATTTCACCAACACTTACTTTAAGAGCATCAATAAGCTGAACTTTTTTAGCCAGCAACAACTGGCACTCCAGCTTTGGATGGATCATTTTCAGGGTGTGGCTCACAGAGTCATCATTGTTATCTGGAAGATAAATAATCAAGCAAAAGGGCAATATGAGCAATATTTAATCTATCAATATTTGAATGAAATACACACTGAAATAAAGTAACAATGCACCTACCATATGAAATGTTGAGATTGATTTTCTTCTTGGTAGCTTCTTTAGACAGGACATCACTTAGTATGGAGATGGTAGAGATGTTGTCTGACCTGAAGTGACCCTCTCCTTTGCTAAAATTAGATGCACAGGAAAAAACAGGTTAAAAAGTAAATATATAACACAAATCACCACTGAACATTTAAATGAAATGTGAAAACAATATGTAAAGCATAAACAAAACATTTCTAAAGCTCAGTTATCTCATACGTTCTACACATTTATATGCAATGCTTGTGTCTTTCTACTGTGTGCTTAGTGTTTACCAGTAGTTGGCTTCAAGCTGTGTGCCAAGGAAAGTGTTATGGAAATAAAAAGTGATGCTCTCTCCTGCTGGTGTTTTCTCAGGCACCTCTGGCAAACAGAAGACAACCCAGGAGTGGATCTCTGCAAAACTGAACTGTCCCACCAGACTGAGCCTGTTCATGGGTCTGTAAGACAGAGAGAGGTAAGAGACTGACAAAGACATTTATCATGGGTAAAAAAAACTTGAAAGATAACTTATATGGTACCACTATGGCATTACAATGAAATTAAAAAGCAGCTCTCTGAAACCTTTCATTATTAAATTAATCTTTCAACTGGTCCAGAATTTGGTGTGAGACCTTGAAAAGTTTTAGCTTCTTTAATAAAATGTTATGATTACATACCCATTTTTAGTTTAACATCATCCTGGATTAGTTGTTTTTATTATAAATATTTCTCTTTAGCCTCTAAATCCAGCCTGAATCCACCATTCCAGTAACTTAACAGTCAGAACGAATTACCATTTCATGTCACTTCAATCATTCTGAACAAATCAGTGACGTTGAAAGTGTTTGGAAACTGATTTGGGGCATCGAACTATCCAAACTTGTGTTTTGAAATGATGTGCATCTTCTTATAAAAACACAAATTTTCATCAGACATTGAAGTCTTCACCTGTCTTGGTCTATGCTGTGTGTGCGCTGGTGGAGTGACAGTGGTTTGATCTGGTACTGGCGGACCTGGCAGGTCTTGGGTTGCAGTCTGGGGGTAATGTAGGCCTGGAGGGTGCCATATTGTCCCTCAATGGACCTCACCTATGAAAATAGTTTATTATAGATTTCCACAGTGTCACATACCGCAAATAGTTAAAGCAAGTCAACTAAAGTCAATTAAATATACAGCATCATCAGGAAGGTTTTCTAATGTGATTATGGCTACAGAGGTGGGGCAATTAGTTTAATACACAGCTGAGCACTGTCTGTCCCATCAAGGCACACAATGACACAAAAGAAGGCCCACTATGACATTGCATTATAATTGCATAGAGGTTAAGAAATCCCAACTTCAGTAAGTAAAAGAAAATGTTTAGATGCACTTGTTACCTTGAGCTCAAGTCTGGTAGTGTTAGCCTGACATCTGTAGGTGGCCAGGAGGAAGTTTCCATTAGGCTGCTGCAAACCGAGATTGAGAGTGAGGCCTCTGGGAGCAGCAGCAGGTTTGAGATTTTACTGTATTTGCACATATGTACTTGTTCTGCGTAGAAAGAGTTTGCACAGCTCACCTCCGAGTCACATTCACTGAAACTGACAACAGCTGAGTTTTTATCCACATCCAGCAGATCTATGGGGACGTCGCTCTGCATAGGAGATTAATCTTTAAGTTATATTTTGCTTGTTTACATCTGCAACATTGGCTCAAGAGTATGCTTATCATATTTTTTAGGGTCTTAAAGTTCAACTGTCACCAGGGATTGTAACAGCACAGATTTATTGCTCAGTGTACCTGGAGCAGCAGATTGTCAATGGCAGTCTGCACCTCCAGGGTGAGGCTGTAGCTGGCGTCGTCCTGGCAGAGGGTGAACTTGTCATTAATGCTGAAGACGGGCACAGCAGAGACGGCTGTGCTCGACTGAGAGGTCTGCTGGTATTGCTCTCGTCCCTGCAAGACTTTGACCTGCAGCTGCTCCAGCTCCGATCTGAAACGAACCATATACTGACCTGAAGAATGGATTTGTTTTGAAGTCATTTCCTTAACTAGTGTGTATATGCAGAAAGTCAAACACATGACAGGAACAAAGACATATTGTATAATGGAAGGAAGCAGTATTTAGATGATACCTGAGTGCTTCTACTTTGGACTGGATCTCTTTACTCATCCTGACCTCGTCTCCCGGGCCGGCCTCAGCCTTCTGGGGCTCAGTGGTCAAACCAGTCACCCATCCTGGAAGAGGTAATGGAAGTTATTCAGAATATGCTGTGCATTTCAAGGTCCCTTACTACTGGGTTATAAGTAACTCATACTACATTCCAGACAGCCAGTAATTTTCTCTCAATCAAGAATGAAGTCATGCAGACAGTTTGACAGGCAGGACAACAGACACATTTTCTTCTCTGAGAGAAAATTGGGAACACTATTGTTTTGAATTTTCGTTTAAACTAACCTGTGTAAGTGGCAGTTAAGACCTCTTCATAAGACTCCTTCCCCACGCAACCACCCTGGATGGACGTCACACTCTCTGACAGTATCTGAAGGGAAGAAACCCTGGTCGTCAATGAGTGAGCGCTATGATCAGTGCATTTCATGCAATACTGAAAAAAATAATGGACTTGAAGATTAATAAAAGGCAAGGGGATGGCTATTAAATCATTTAATATGATTACTATTTAATCGATTATGTCTTTGCAAATTAAAGGATGCTGCTAATGTTCTGTAGCTGGGTCTAAGGAAAGTACTAGTCAGACATACAGGCTTGGCTTTTCTACAGTTAAGCTAAAGCAGAAGCAGGTATGCTACTATATGCTGTCTACTGCTGCATGATGCTGACAAAAAAATCTAAATCTGTCATAAAAGTTATGATCTTAATGGATTAAGAGTTTCTTGTAATTCTTTACCCAAACATTGAAAACTACATATTCTGATTAAATGTGTCAGGTATAAACCTACATGGTCAAAACGTAATGTGGGCTCACTGGCTCCGTCGAAACCATAAACCTCTACTGTCCCATCATCCCTTCCCACCAGAATGTCATTCACTCCATCTCCAATAATGTCGTACGTGTCAATGCAGAGAATTCCTGATGGGAGACAGAAAAGAATAACAGTGCTGTGAAAGGTTGAAACAAAACAACAAAGAGAAGAAATACTGGTATACGCTGTATGGAAATTCTTGGACACATCATGGTTTACCCATATGCTGCAATTTAATTACACATATGCTGTGGAAAAGGGTTGTTATTAAAATCACATAGATTTATATTTCATTGGCTAAAAGACGCAACACTCTGGTGTGGTCCTATAAACAACATACCTCCTTTCTTTTTGTCATTGTCGATCTCCCATTTGGTCGCAGCTGAGCCCTCACCGATCTGGACCAATCCTATTTTACCATCTGTAGTTCCATAGAGGATTTCCTCTCCTGCAGAGACATCACTCACATTATATAAAGTAATCTCATGTTTTAGCACATAGACAAGTTAACTTGCCTCCATCTTTGTTGTACAATTCCAAGACAGATGGAGGGCCAGGCACTTCAATCTCATAGGAAAGCTCGGATCCCTACAGAAGAAAAAACTATGTCTCATCTGACTGAACTCAGGACAAATACATATACATTAAATATTAACATATACATACAAATACAAGCTTGGTTTACCTGTAAGACTCTGAGAACCCGATCTTGGCATGCCAGGACTGGGACAAGGTGTGTCAGGTTCTCTGACGACAAACATGTGATATCATTGATTTTGTCTCCAGAGAGATAGTAGTCCTGATCCTTGCAGTCACAGTAGTGGTTATAGATGTAACTTGCACTCACAAAAAGGTCAGCGCCTGAGACGTGCCTGGAAAAAAGAGAGAGCCAACATCAATCAGTGAAGTAAAAATCATACAGCTCTGAACAAGTTAAGCAGCGTAAGTATGTAGAAATGGCAGAAGTGGCTCCTACATTGCATTAATGGTCTCAGTGAGGTTGGCTTCAAAAGTGAGGAACTGTTTGCCTTTCTTGGTGAATCCTCGGACCTGAGAGCCAGAACAAACAAAGATCTTCTCCTGTGGAGTTCCCACAGCTCCTCCAAGGTCCATCCTGGATATTTTCTGTCCTGGAAGCGTCTTAAACACAGGCTAAAACAGAAAGTCAAAATCTTGCAGTTAAAAACAGAAATTATGCACTTTAAGATCCAACTAGCTGTACGATAATGAAATAAAAATCTTAACCAGGTTACACACCACTGCTTCTCCCTTCTTCATCCCAAAACATGTCAATATACCATCATGATCACCAATAGCAACCTGAAACACAGAGACACCAATCAAGCACCATGAGGCTGTAATAATAAAGAGCTGGATAAAAAAAGCACACACACCACTAACTATAATAAATTCAGTTAGGCACTGGTATTGCACTGACAGTAATACTACCTTTTGGGTTGCCTTTTTTCCCAATGCTGGAAGAAGCCGCATAGTTTTCTGAGAGGTCACACCAACCTGTGTGGAAAAAGATCACGTATTAAAAAAGGGGGAGGGAAAGAAAAAAGTATCAGGAAAATGCCCTGAATAGACTTTATTTGTGGTCAAAGTTACTGTTATTGTCTTGGACTAAGGATAAAAGATAAAAAGAATTAAACCAATTCAGTGATGTAAGATAAAGTAATTATAAATAGGGGATTAAAACTAAATAACAAGAGAGAAAAAATAAAGCAAAAACTACCACTGATCAAGATCAACAGAATACGAGTATGACAGTAACTTCAAATGATCGAAATCCATTTCCTCTGAGAGACCGACATAATCCTGATCAAATAGACTTTAGTTCTTGTTACCTGAATATAATCAACTCGATTTAGGTGGAGCTCCATCTTCTTTCTCTACTGAGAGTCTTATCTTTGAGAGAGGGAAAAGTCTGATGCAAATCTTCCAAGTAAGTTAATCCGACTATGAATCTTCAGGGATCATTAGTTGCAGTCCACCTTAGCCGTATGGCCTTCACAACTTATCGCTAAAATTGTCCATCCGAATTACAAGACGATAGTGATGGTGAAGCGAGACGAGGATTATCAAAAGCAAGGAGATTAGCTCGACGTGCTAACGTTAGCTAGCAAGCTAATTAGCTAACGCGATTTATCCGCACGCCAACTGTCTACTTTGAAGAGGAGAAAATCATAATTTAAAAAATGTACTAAGAGAAATAAATAACACATGAATCAAACCAATTCCACCGTATATTGTAAAGTAGCATTGAAACCTCACTAAACGCGAATATTACGTTTTAACTGTCAATGCAGCGCTGGCTTGAGTACCAGATAAACGCAGTTGCCCGTTGCCTACGGCAACGCTGTAGTCACAACAAGCTGTGACCCCATTGGATGTGAGTCAAAGGTTGAAACTGTGGTCTGATTGGTTGACTCGTTCCTGATAAATACGCCTGGACTTTGTTTTCTAATAATGCTCAATATCGCTTCACATAATATTCCTCAATGCATGCATGTTGTAATATCTGCCTCGAGGTACACTACAACAAAATTTAACAAAGAAAAAAAACATTTGTAATTCTATTCGCTGATGTAGCCCGTTAGATGGCGCTGAAAGCTCTAAGAAGTAAATTGACCTTGAAAAGATTGTTTTGGACTGAGGTGGAAGAAGTACTCAGTATAAGTATAGTAAGGATCAGTGTGTTGCTACTTATGCAAATTTGCTGTTACAAGTAAAAATACCGCATTCAAAATTTTAAAAGTACAAAAGTATTAGCATCGAGATAATGTAAAATCAACTATTTCATAATAATATATATCATTGGATTATGGTCATCATCATTTATGTTGATATTTTGTATTATTAATCTGAATCTACAAAGTGTACTAACTTAAGTTATCAGAGTAAAAAGTACAATATATGCCTCTGAAATGTACAGAGTAAAAGTTTTTTTTTTTTTTAAAAAAGCATAAAATGGAAGTATTTAAGTAAATTACAAGTACCTCCAAACTGAAGTACATTACTTATGTACTTGGTTACTTTCCAACACCGGTTTTTGAAAACTACCATTTTCAAGTTTAAGAATGAAAATATTGTGTTGAAAAGAGGTAATGGTTGTAGACAGAGCAATAGTTATACTGTATATCTACGAGTAGCAAGATACTCTGGTTCATCTCTTTAAAATTAGTTCATAATTAGGCCATGATCAACTATAGTAATCATAATAATAAGCACAAACCAACATTACTATACTTTAATATTTTATTGGTTTAATTAAGAGATCATTTTATTCTTGTCATAAAAATGTGGTTTGTTTGTAGGCAAATAAACACATTTAACATGGCAGAAAAACAAAAATCATAGCATGCAAAGAGCGAGAAATCTACACAAGCAACAAATAAATGAAGTAAATTCAAAACAGTTTTCAAACTGAGAAACAAGGTCAGAATGCATTCATAAGGATGACATGCATTGTGCAATTCATTCAAACTGAAAAATGGCTGGTGCCTTAAAATATTCTATAAAATACAGCAGATATCTTGTTTCTCAATTCAACACCCATTTTGACATCATACCTACGTAGATTCTGCATGTTGTTAAATGATGGCAATGATAGAATACATTTAAAGTCAGGCATTCAGACAAATTAGAACATCAGATGCTTTGTACATAAAAAAGAAATTAGACTAGGTAGAAACTGCAAACAAACCGCATTCTCCATCCATTCAAGTACAACATGATTATTTTTTAAAAAAGAACAATTTTAATAATGTATAAGAACATTTTCATTTAAGTTACTAATCTCAGAATGTTAATGTTTCATCACAGAATAAGCAATTTTCATGAATAAATAAGGACATAAAAGGAAAGTACAACAGCCGATAACAGCCGAACACAGATGATGTTTACTGTGCTCCTTTCAGTGAACGTAACAAAGTGAGGGGTGTCCACTGCGTGAATGAGGTCACATTAGGAAGATGGGAAAAGAAATATCACCATGAGACTTCAGTGCATTACTGGCTGCTCTTCAACTGTACTCAAATATACAGAGAAGTTGGAGCACAGGCTGTAAAGCTGACATTCAGAAAACAGTTCCTTCTGTTGATGGCATTGTCTGTCCCCATCAAAGTTTAAGTCACATCCTAAATGGTGGAAAAAACAAAAAGAAAACAAAACTTTTACATTGTGTAATCAGACGCCCGTGGGGGCGAGGCGGCTGATGAAGGCGATACTGCTGAGGCACATTCTCCTGAAGAAGGCGGGACAGGCAGGTTTCATGATGAAGTGCTCCAGAAGAATTCGCAGCTCTGTGAACAAGGTGCTGAGGTGGAAAGAAGATGTGTTTAATAATCAGTTTGCCATTAAGACAACTTGTACATTTCATTTCTAATGAAATTACAAAGCCAAGAACAATTTCAATTAGATTTGTTTTAAAATAACATATCATCAATTATATATCAATAAAAATGAACAGTGAACTCTCATGTACTGGTGACACAGTGTCTGACTTACCTCAAACTTATGTCTGGCATAATGAAAATTTCCTGGTAACTTTTTGGCCAATACTCGCTAATACTGCTATACTGTGTCTGAGATGAGCTGATGTTGGTTGATCATATCAGTTCGGTGTGCAAAGAAAAGATTTCCATGGCTTTAAACAGTACTTTCCTTTTGGTGTTTTAATTTATTTTTGATTTGCTATAAAACAGTTTAAAACTTTTTTGTGTCAAGTGATGAATGTTTCAGGTTAGGAGCAGTGGGAAAAAAAGTACTGAATCATTAAAAAAGTTTTATGTTCTTCAAACTGCTTGGCAATCATTATGAAATAATGATTGTCTTGTACGTATAGAATCATTTACATTATGATATATTGTGATAACATCTTACCGGCAGTATGGGTTTCTTCTGGATGTGTAGCGGAGAGTGAGGAATCGGTAGTAAATGAAAGGCAGCAGCAAACTTCCCTGGCCACTGTTAACAAGATTTGAGAGACATGAATAAAACTAAACTGACATTACACAATTGTGGATTGTTCAATATTTCAATAATATAAAATAACAAAAATATTAAACTTTATTTGTTAGGCATTTTTTATTACATTATTTCATTACTCTAAACTGCAATAACAGTTCCCTTCTGTTGACAGAAAGACAAATCAGCAGGAATTATGTGATGCAGTCATTTCAACATGAGGCAGAGTCTCTAAGGAAAGTCTCCAACATCTTATGGATGTACGGTTTTCATATTAAAGTGCTCAGTGAGTGTATGAGTACTTAAAGGATCTGCAATGTTTCCTGACAATAAACAACTTCTCACTTCAGTTGTGAGCAAATACCTGAAGAGCATGAAAACAGTGGCTGGCATCAAGAAGATCTCATTGCAGGCGATGAACTTCAGGATGTTCTGCTGATTGGATGTTAGTTTGTCCAGGAGGTTTCTGATGAACATCAGGCTGCTGGGGCCCACGGACTGCAAAGAGAGATGATAGAAAGTCAAAAGCTGACAACAAAACTGTTGTGAGGTGAGTTTTCAGTGAGGCGCAGAGTTTACATGAAATAATGATACAAAGTAAATGTAAAATCACATTATCAATCATCAGCTTTTATTAGATTTTTTTGGTTGAGTTTTGGTCCCTGAGTAATGGCTGGTTGATGGAGTAGATAATTAAAACACCATTTGGCTGGTGGTAATGTCCCACCTTGGTGTTAAATAATATTCAGCAAATGGCTTTCTGTCAGACATTTTAATAAATAACATTAAAAGTCACAGCAGGTGATTGTTGCCTCATACTCACGTCAAGGACTTTCTTTGTGTAGGTCGTTGCATGAAGCAAGGAGAAGAGGAAGACTGGGAAGATGCTCACTGGATACAAGTGTTAAAGATCAACATAAAACGACAGAACAAACCTCCCACCGTAGTTTGATTTGATTACTAGTGCATGATAATATGTTTTAATGGTTAGAATCATGTTGATACTGAAGCATTTACTATATGGTGAATCCTCCTGAAAGAGGAACCACTCAATGTGTAGAGTGCAACCATGTTATCAAAATCAGTGCGTTCACGTGCCCTTCACTAAACAGGTTACTCAGAGAAATCAGGTTATGTGGATAATCGGAAAAAACACATTTATACACAGCAAATCAGTAACGAGATTATTCGAGAGGACGGAAGAGAAACCTTACACAGACTGTCTAGGGGAAAAAATTTCACAACAAACTAAATATAAATTTAAGTAAAAATTAGAATTAGACTAGAAAGAACAAATGCTCGAATCTTTAAAGTAAATCACTAACAATTAAAGAAGACAAGAAACTTTCATTAACTACAACAATAGCAATAACTAAATGGAAACCTCAACATAAACTGTCCTGTATTCAGTATCTATGTATGACATCATGATTTTAACCAGTTATAGAGAGATACTGTAAACAGCATTGTATTTCAAGGTGAAAGGATACTTGTGATGGGGTAGGAGTTGACCAGGATGAGTGAGTAGAGCAGGTAATGGCAGCTGTCCTCTTGAAGAGCCTGGGCCAGGAAAGCTCTGCTCAGCTGGAAGCGTGGAAGCCTTTGATGCAAGCGAAGAGCACTGGTGAGGGCGTTCGCTAACAAGGCTCTCTGATAGAAGTTTGCTGCTGCATAAGGTCTGAAAAACATGAGCAATGACAAATATTAGGATATCCACACAGGCTGAAAGAAAGGAGAATCAGTTGAAAGAAGTGCATTTCTGTCAGATGTCGGTCTTTTTATGATGTCAGTACATTAACAAAGAGCCGATGAGTGCACTCACCCCAAAATTGGTAGAATAAACATTACGGAGCAGTAGACGGTGAAG
The DNA here is from genome assembly GCF_021018895.1 of Seriola aureovittata. NCBI lineage: Eukaryota > Metazoa > Chordata > Actinopteri > Carangiformes > Carangidae > Seriola > Seriola aureovittata. Next base: position 3,742,160 of record NC_079371.1, read on the forward strand.
AGCCGTGACAGCCACATTGCAGTTTCCAGCTTGTTGCTCATTAAAAATTGCTGTGGAAGAAAGAAAAAAATAAGCTTATGTCATCCGGCAATATAACAGTAGAAAGTGCTGCTCCAGGTATCATATCACTTGATATAACATCATCAACATCATATCATATGATATAACATGTGTAACAGCTTGAGATCCAGCGAAAGAGCTGGGTGATTTCTATTCGCTGTTTTAGCATTTGAACTGACAGAGTGAGTCTCATGTATACTGAAAATTGATTCACTGATGGTTCTCTCAAGGGTTAGCATAAACCAGCTAAATTAAAAAACAACTTAATTCAATCTAGCAGTTACTTTTACTACCCGTTCATCAGAAGTCAGGTCATAAGATGCAGCTGTAACTCATCAAAGAACCTTCTGCTTCAGCTGACATGGCCGAAATACAGCTGTTCTACATAAACTGACAAGTTTGAATGCACAGTTTGAGGAACGAAGAAAGGTTGCAAATGTACCATTATCTCAAATTCAAAGAATCAAATCAATACATCAGCTTCATTATCAGCTGATCTGCTGCTGTGTAAGTGCTGACTTGCAAAAACAAAACAGTTTTTCTTTCAGATAAAATAAACCTGTATGTTTGCATGTGGTGGACACAACAACAAGAATCACCTGCACATTATAAAGCAATCCAGTACTGCACCGCTAACATTTACCCCACCGTTAAAAAACTAAATTTGTGATGAAACATTGTTAATTGAACTCTGAATACCAAGATTGGGTAACTGTGTCATATGTACTGTGAGCGAACATAAGAGTTAGCACTGCAGGCACAGCAGGAGTAAATGTTTTCCAAGAGTGTTTGCAATTAGAGACTCCAATGACAATGCAAGAGGCAGAATAAAAGCAGCATAGACAAAATCAACGAAGCTGAGGCCAAAATACCCTGACTTTTATTCCTCGCTATGGGTAAAGCTCCCAAAACACTGGATCTAACAGTTTCCATTATGCAACTTAATAGTGTGTTTTGTTAGGCTTTCCCTGTTACGTAAATAACCTCAGTCCCTGGTTTGTAATGCTGGCTTTCTGTTAAAAAGTCTCAAGCAACTGCTTAATCGGGCTTCAGAAATCACCCTCCAAAGAAGTCATTATACAAATGTTTTTCTAGGATGAGTAGTACTCCTTGTGACGAGAATCTTTAAAGTTGAATCACTAGATTGCACCTTAAAAAGGTGAGAAATAGCTGCAAATAATTGTCAAGCAGGCAACTTACCATGGGCCCCAGCTGGGGAGGAGGGCTTTGTTGGTTTGTGTCAGCCATCTTTGGGAGTGTAGATCTTTCTGTAGAAAAGAACAGTCACATTATGAAGCAATAATGACTAGTCATATCAACAGCAGTCAGGGCTAAATACTTGTTAGCTTATATTATCACAAACCTTCCACTAGTCTCTGTTCTTAGTTAGTTTTTAGGGGATTCTGACTTTGAATTTTTTTTTTCAAATCAATTTATGCTTATGATCACTAGTTTGCTTAAAGATTTTTTTTTCTTTTTGTCTTTGTCTTGTCATTACAACAGCATAACAACAGGAAATAGGTGTTACAAAGTCCTGATAAAACAACTTTCAACAACTACATAAATAACTAAAAATGAAAAGAGAGAAGAAAAAAAAGGCCAGAAATGTGATTTGATGCAGTCAAGAATGAAACTAATTTATAGTTACTTCTCACTACATCACAATCTGAATACATATTAAGAAAAATATTCATAGCTTTTCTCTTTGCTGAGTTTTTAACAGAGGTGAGGTACACATCCATATCTGTTGAGCTTTTTCTTGAAGTAACTTCTGCTATGAATTAAGACTTAGAGAATAATGTAAAGATTTACAATGAAGTGAATTTTGAATTTCCTAATGCAGTAGTAGTATAACAAAATTCCAAAATCCTCAATGTATCTATTGATACTACTGAGTAGTACTGAGTAGCTTTTAAGAGTAAATTTCTGAATCTTGATGAAACTGCATAGGAAGAGCAACACAGTCACTGACCTAATGGTATATTAACTACAGCCATCATTTCAGGTTTTCTTTCTTTTTAAGATCACATAAACTTCAATTTAGTTCCTGTTTCATGCTCATACTGGTCAAAGTATGAATGAAAGTCTGATGGAGAACCAGTAGGAGCAAGATAGCCTCCAATAGCTTGCAGTAGTGGGAGTTACTGATGGTGCTGACCGGATTGTACAGCCTCCTGCAACTAAGTCCACTGTTACAATAACCCCACTTTCAGTTTTTAAGGATGTAACATTTCCCTACAGACAGTCAACACTTAAAGTTAACATTACTCTTGCAGGGAGAATATATTTAATATTTCTGCCACTCACATGTATGACTTTTTAATGCCTTTAATGCCTTTTTCAGGGACAGTTAATTCACTGGTTTTAGACACTTGCAGTTTCTCTGCATTTGCTCGGTTTTAGGAGGAAGATGTAGGTACATTAGCTCACCTAGCCTTCGCTGTTTTGGGTAAATTAATGATTAACGTTACATTACTTTAAATTTCAATGGAAAAACCTAACGCCTTACTAGTGATCGAAGAGGATCAGTCGAGACTTAGGTATGTAAATAACCAGTGAGCTCCTCTCTATTTTTTTTATATATCATATGGATGCTAACGTTAGCAGCTAACGTTAGTAGCAGGTGGGTCTAGAATATTCTGTTACCATCGTTACTAGCATGCGAGCTAACGTTAGCTACCTAGTCTCTCGCCATGTCATTAATTCTATTTTACGTTAGCTGTTTCGGCTGTTTAAAGAGGCCCGTACGGACTTGATACTCCCGGTTGACAGTACGTAATATGAACATATCTACGAGTAATAAAACGGATAGCTTACCAAGCTTACAGCGGCGAATTGGTCCTTTGCGTGCTGGGCAACTGACAGGCTGTAGGTCAGCTGACCTTCTAAAGCGAGAAGAGAAGTACCTCTCGCGAGATTTTAGATCTCACAGGCTCACGGGCAACACTTCCCTCTAGTGGACAAAAGAATGAAACTCAAGGCCTGCTCAATGTTTTCCAAAATAAAAAAATTGTGTGATTAAATTTTAATGATTAATTTTTTTTGTAAATTACCTAAAACTAAATGTATTGCATGCACTGTACAGAAAAAGCCACAGTATGTAGGCTACTGTATAAATAGTAACTTCTTACTTGTGCTCTATTTATTCCAGCACTTTTTGCATACCGTTGTACTATTAATAATACTGTGTATACAGTTTACAGTGTGACCTGTATATAGACACTGTATATCAGCATATCAGCCATATGTGAATCTAGCTGCTTCATTGTAAACATTTACAGCATGTTTGCTTATCGGTGTTTAGTTTTGTAGACATTGTTTTAGCTGTATGTCTTTGTGACCAATTTATAGACCAAATTATTTCCGAATAAAACAATAACAAGTGGCTATCAGAACATCTGAGAATGTTCTGAAGCCTTCAAATGAAACACTTGAATGTCTCTTGTGACTCGTTCCCTTTGTAAGGAGGAGTGTTTAAGACCAGGATTTCCAAGCTTAGTTTGAACATGTACAACAGTTTGCTATTAGAATTTCACAGATAGTCAGGTTTAGTCTCACTTTAAGTTATTCTTATCTGCTGATATCAGGCTTTTGTTTAATGCATGTATTCATATGTTTCTCCTGATACAGTATTTTATCACTGGATGTCTTTTTGTTTTGTCAACCTTCTGCCCATATAATCCTTTATTTCTTGGAACTATGGTGTAGCAGAAGAGGAAAAAGAGGAGGTTTGCATGTTGAAATTTCACCCATGAAACAAATGTTAATTACAACAATGATTAAAGTAGTGAACAGAGGGCAAAGGTGTGTTACATTCTGTTGCTTATTTGCAGAATATGAGACCGACAACAGTGTTTGTTATAAAATTGTTAATAATCAAAGGTCTCTATTAGACTGTACTACAGTCGTTGGTAGTGTTGAGATTCACAGAGCTACACCGGTGACTGTGCTCAGTGTATTTTGAGCATTACATCTAGAGACGCACAGCTGCAGAGTGCGGCTGCGCCGTGGACAACGCCCACATCTGAGGAGCAGAAACCGACTCTCTGACTTCATTTCATAAAGTTTTCTTGAAGTTTTTCACAGCTGAAGAATATCAGGATTCTGATATTTACAGCGTTTGATTTGAATCGCAGATTTGTCCAGTATTTGCATCTTTGCTCGTACTTTCATCCAGATGATCCTCTGCTTTATTAAATTTAAATGCTATTTGGGAAGCTACCACAAGAGGGCGCAGTCGACCAGACGATCATGTCGCTGCAGGTTGGCCTATAGCCTGTGTTGGATAATTATTTTACCTTTAAGTGCACCTTATTTAGTCCCAACATGTTTTAAAATCTTACATCTGACTGCTACTGTAGCGAATATATCCGCAGATTATTGGCACCAGTGTCGCAGGATGATGTGTTTGCTGCAGATGCCATTTGAAAATATAGGCAGTGTAAGCACTGTAGAATCTAATTATTTCTTTGCAAAACCTAATTAGGCATTAAAAAAGGTTAACGCCAGCGCCTGAAACGTTTTTGTTTAATAATCCCATTACTGACGGCTCATCATGTATAAAATGGTGCAGGAGGACACTAAGTTTCCACTTGTTAAAGGGAATCTCTGAGAAATAGTCGCAGATTTTTTGACACTATCTGCGATGGGAAATTAGGGCTTGTAATTAAACTGCGGAGACTCAGCACAGCACAGAGTAAGTAAGGCTGCAGCGCCCTGCCTCGCATGCATTTTCTATGTTTAATTGATGATTCTGCCTGATGCAAAAACAATGTCACTATTTTCTGTTGTTGCTTTGTTTTTCTTTACCGTGGAGTCTCATTTGTTGGGCTTGACAGAACTTTCCAAACCGTAGCGAACAGTCAGAATAGACCTTGATGATTTTTTAAGCGTCAGCTCCTCTCGGACCATTACCAGCCACCAGAGAGATCAAGGTGAGAATTTAAATGAGACAACATTTTCTGCTCGACTTTTAATTTGGCCGGGCTCCTGAGGAGGAACGGAGTGATGCTCTGATGCGTTTTCAGAGAGAGAAAAATCCCCTGCACCACTGAATTATAGATATAGAGGCTTTTGCAGGAATATGAGAGGGATGTTGAAAAAGAGCCACGGTGGTACTGAGGAGTACCAGAGCCGCAGAGCGCTTCACTGAAGGGACATTACAGGAGCATCAGCTCAGACTCATACTGAAATAACATTTCTCTTTTTAAATCCTGAGCCACTTGTAGCCGTTTGCAAATGAAACGATTTAACAAAAAGCATTTTTACCGTATAGCCTATATATGAATATCTATTGATGCCAGAGTCGAGCGATTTATTTAAAGAATAAAGCACTTGAGATAAATCCCTTCGTTTTCATTTTTGTTTTCATGACAAACGGAGAATTTATGAGATTTTCTCCTCCTCTGTGCATCACTAAAGTCCTACAACAAAAACAGGTTATTACAGCTTAAAGGATGTGACATTGCTATCTACTTAAAAACCCCAAACAGCTCAATCGAAAAGAAAATGAACAGCATATGAACAGGTTATTTTATAATAATACTTTCAAAAAGAATGAAATGAAATCAAAGTTACATGATGCTGCATGAGCAATGTGGGCTTCTGCAGTTTATGTTGGACATTTCTGTAAACTCGATAATAATGTAGTCATTATTATTATTATTATTATTATTATTATTATTATTATTATCATTATTATCATATTGAGGGTATCTGTTATCAGCGCTGCTATTATCACCAGTATACCTACAATAATAAGGCCTTATATTTTTCCCTCTTCGCTTTCTTTCATTCTGACATCAGTGTAAACAAAAAGGTTTTCATCCTGAGCACTTTATTCCGCCTTTAATCTTTTCCCTTTAAAGCTTCTGCGTCAACAGTTTTGAAAAGAGAAAGAGGAGTGAGTGAGAGAAAAGAAATAAACCGCGGTGTATAGTGGAGTGAAAGCGCCTGTAATGGCTGTGTATCCAAGTGTCTGGCTCTATTCGGCCAAAACAAACAGGGTGTGGAAGGGGATGAAAATCGGGACAAGCGAGGAAGACGACGGGAAGAAAGAGTCGGGTTGATAGTGTGGAAAAGAAGGACACGGTGGATTTCCATCAAACTGGTTAAAGAAACAATAAAGCGAGTTATCAACAGACCTTTTCTGCCTTTTATCTCTTTGTTGTCCGATTGTAAGAAGGCGTTTCACATGAGCCACAAACCCGCTCAGATTATTTCATGATGGGCTGCGATGTGAAGGATTTATAGCGGATAAAAGAAAGGTCTTCACACACTTTCACCATTTACCTATTTCATTTATTTCTCTGAGGGATTGAAATATTAAAAAAAAAAGGCAAAATAAAAATTTTAGATCAATGCTGCTCGTTTCTGACAATGTGCGACTTAGAAAATATTTAAAAGCTGGACTTTGTGTGAATGTTCTTCAGCTCAGCAGAAGCAACTTTTACATTAATGCTTTTACCTTTTTATGATTTGCAAAATATTTCAAAGTCACTTAGATTCCTCTTAAAAATAATATATAATATCTATTATTAAATAATATATAGGCCTATATTATTTTCACAGAATGGAGGTGAAGGCTCTGATTAGCATTCTGCACCAACTGCAGCAGCTCATTAGTTAAACTGGTTGTTTACTTCAGTGACATGTTGAAAGCAACAGTCTCATGTCCTTTGTTTGTTGTTTCTTTTGTTTTTTTGGCAGATTACAACTGATTTATTTATTTATTATTATTACTATTATTATAGGTTGATATCTGCCATCAATTTTTGCAGGAAAGAGAAAAAAAAATAGGATGTTGCTGGTAAAATAAATGTATTAATGAAACATGTTTTTTTATCAGATTCCTTATTACTGCACTGAGGCATGAGAGCGTTGATGTGTTGGATGTAATGTAATGTAAGTGCTGTATGGATGAGGGTTTTTGTGCTGCAGTAACTTTGAAGCCAGGATACATTTTCTAAATAAAGCTTATCTTAATCTTGACCGTGCAACATTTTCCAAAAATGTTTTCGGAGACTCACTTGCTCCTCTTGTACGATTATAATCCCTGTAACATGTAAACATGTAAAACACCTTATAACGATATTCAACATGCAGACTCTGAGTATTTGACCATCTTGAGGGAGATTGACACAAAGGATTCTACTCGGATTAGAGGGAAACGTATATTTGGGGCAGATTGTTAATGTTTTCTTGCAGAGGTGGTCGACAGTCTGACTCTCTAACGTGGTTGTTATACGGCTGAGGAGCCCAGATTCAGGCGGGCTGGACTCTTGGCCTCTCAGCTCTCCTCATGAGCCTTGTCCTTGCAGGCAAGTCATCCATTTTACAGCAAAGTCTCTGCTGCTACATTTGCTCCACTTCTTCATCACTGAGTGCTACTGTTTATATATTTATAGACTCAGAAACAGCTTTATATATAAACCCTCTTCTTTGTTTTGATTGACGTAATTATCACTAAAGTGATTTCAGGAAAGAGGAAATGAGTTTCCCTGCATGCGCTGGAACGTAAAGAGTTAAATCATAATACAATTATCATCTCTTAACAGCAGAAGAGTGTATTGTGTTATATCGTTATTTTTAATGCATTTTCAGAGAAGAGCAGCGAGATTTATTTTGAAAATCTTTAATGCTCCCAGTTCAAAAGCAGCATAATATTCTGAAGCATCTAATCACTGTAATGTTCCTCTTTGGTCTCAGTGTCTGTCTGTATCCAACACTTGTTTATTTAATGTTTGCACTACATTTTGTGTTCAGTCACTGCTACAGAGGCTGGAGGGAATCTGATGCCCACATCCAGCCCTGAGCCAAAAGCTATTGACATAGAAAGCAAAGGGGATCCACCAGAAAGCTGACTTTTCCCTTTTTGGAGTAAAGCTATGTTTGTTTCTGGGTTGAATGGGGGCCTATAATGGAACTGATGGCATCAGGATTGTCACCACAAATGGTCTGGGCGTTTTGCAAGGCGGTTTGACAGAGCCTATTATGTCATTGGTCACGTCCCTCCACTCCTTGCTCGCTTGGGTTTGAATGGGAGTGAATTAATCAAATGGTTTGAGAGAGATCAGCCGACTTAATGCACTTTGTGTCAAAGTCTACAGTGATCCGAGACCCCCGGCCTCCTGCTACCTGCTCTGCTTCCATCTCAACATACCTTCGTATGAGCTGCGACCAGACTGAAAACACAGTCATATTCCTGACGATTTTTAATGTGGCACTAAAACCTGAACTGACTGTGACCTTTTACTCAATGGATCTTTAAAAATATATCATTAATTATCACTTTTAAATGTATTTTATATCATATTAGGGTCGACTATTGTGCTTCTTCAGGAGGGTAGATTTGTGATGTTATATGGCTGGATCTGAGGACTGTGGAAGAAAGCTGGAAACAGCATGAGATGTTTTTATGAGTAGTATGTGGACATCAACCTCTAATTACTATTAAAGGTTGTATGTAATTAACTAATTTAACCTCTTCAAGAAATTGATGAATATGTCATTATGAGTTTTTGCACCTGAGGATTTAGAGTTTTAAATCACTACTGCTAAAGACACATAGTGACATCTATGGTTAGATGTCACTCATAATTTGGATAATTTGTGTGTGTGTGTGTGTGGGGGGGGGGGGGGGGGGGGGGGGGGGCAGATCCCACCTGGACAACAAAGAGAAGAACCTCTAAAAATGGGCTTAACACATTAAATGTAGATGTAATTTTAAAATATAAAGTAGCTACATATCAAAACACAGCCAGCATCATATTTGTTCTCCGGGATGGAAAATGGTGCAACTGCTCCAAAATCAGGCGCTGTAACGTTATTGCTTTATCAAACACAATCAAAATGTGAATTAATCAAAGCACTCTGCGTTAGAGTAAGTATGCACGAGCATTGTTTGGCTGTAATGGATGGCTTTAAAATTTGACGTTATTATTTCCCGTCATTTCTGGAAACAAATTGAACATTTATTGCATATATATTAAAAATTATACAGTCGTCGAGAGAGGCTGATGTCTCTTTTATTGAGGCGCACCGAGAGGTGAGGTCTCACCGGATCAATTTCCCTGTCTTGTTACTCCCGCAAGAGGATGTTTGGAAAATGCCTGCGCCGCTAAATTGATTCAGAAACGAATTCATAACTTGGGGGGTTTAAGCAATTTTGTGGCGACCAGTTTTTGTCCCCGATCTTTTTCTTTTGTTTCGTGTTTTGATTGCTTTAAGTATCCGAACAAAGTTTGGTGCCGTTCTGCTTCTCACGGAGACCGGTTTATTCGCAGCTCTGCGGCAGTCTGTCCACGCTGGCCTATTTTTCATTCTTTGCAAAAAATGCATTTAATACACTGGGTTTTGGGTGGCTTCACAAACATAGCCATTAGGCAGTCACAATGCTTTTATTGTGCACTTGATCTCAAAATAGAGGCTGGTCTGACTGCAGGATCCAGACGAACCTATGGAAAAGGCCTTGTCTTTGTCTGCCTGTACGGAGATGAATGGCCCGTGTCAACCAGATGATTAGTTTGCACTATTAAATTGTCAAAAAGGAAGGATTTTTCCCTAATAGTGCCTTTTCGTGAAGAATTATGGAATTCAGAGTTGTTTGCGACTGCCGGGGAACTTGCAGGGCTTCGCAGGGGCGAGGGCGAAGGTCAGACAGAGTTCTCAGCGCTGCGGCCAGTGTGGGATGTGGGGACAGATGTAGGCCTATGTCCTACAGGATGGGAAGATTAATCTCTACATTGTACCAGAAGAAAGATGTCCATGCAGTGACACTGTGATTCAACAAGCTGGAGTTGGTTTACCCGTCAGTGTGCACCACTAAAGATTCACAAAATGCGTAAAATTGGTGCGTAAATGCGCAACAAGAGCCCCCCCCCCCCCCCAAATCTCTTGCAGGGAAGACTCAAAGCCAAAGTCAGCCACACGCAGCAGCAAATCAAATGATCAACAGATGGACTATTTTCAGCCACACAAATCCAACTTAAACACGACCTAATATAATTATAATTCTTAAACGTTCCTGCTGCCGCGAACCGATCGAATGTCCCCGGTGTGGCGGCTGATCTGTCCCGACACCCGAGCTGTCTCTCTGCATGTCATGGCTCCATCCAGGAAACCCCCTTTCCATTCTGCCCCAGCCTCTATTCTAGTGCCAACGTTTTGTGTTAAATGTTAACAACTTGGCCTGATCCATTTAATCACCAACAACAAATCAGTGTTGACTCTAACACTCGCCTCCTTTGTGCCCATTATGCGGCTGCCCTCACTTGAAGATTTATGTATTTTTGATATTAAATTCCTTCTGTCATCAAGACTGCTCTCTTGTTGACTTTTCTTGACCCGTCGACCTCGTTCCCCAAACTTTCCCATATTTAACGCGGGACCCACAGCCACCCCCCCACCCAGCTTCTCCTGCGCCACCACAGCTGAATGCTCTGTGGCTCCTTTTGTTGGCATGTGCTGTTTGCACTGTTCTTGAACTTCAGTGAGCTGCCCTGTCCCCATCCTGTACTTTGAACCCTGCGGAACCATCTTCCCCCCGAAAATAACGACGTATTGTTCACAGAGCCATGAAGTCAGTTCACTCAGCCGCTGCAGACTCCTCCGTTTGTTGGGAGGGAAGCAGAGGGATGTCGGGCAGCCAGAGCGTCATGATTCGGCCACTGTGATGAATTATGAGGTGTTCCTTAATGTCCCCAACGAGCTGAGGCTTTCACATGGTCACTATACGATCTGCACTCGATTCCCGCGCTTCAGCCGCACTGCATTCATCCTCTGTTGACGCAGAATGACGGATGCCCATATACCTTTGCCATATATGACGTCCATGTCGCCTATACAAGCCTCCCTCTGGCTGCCCAGCTTGCTAATTAGTTAAACAAACGCTCATACTAATGATCCCACTGGCCTGGTGAGCTCCGGGGTTTTTGTTCGCCGACTTTGCCCCAGCTTCTCCTGCTGGAAACTTGGCCCCGCTGACCCGAGCTATCACGGCGCTGTGGAGACGGCTGGACCGCCCTGTCCGGAGTCCAACCCCCCAGGGGCCAAAGGGCAGCGTCCGAGGCCCGGGAATGCCACCACCAGCTGCTTGCGGTGACACCATTTACAAAAGGGGGCTTGGTGAACAATCCTTCTATGGGTTGTCAGTGTTGTGACAGTGCTGGCCTGACATTTATTTACTCTCTCATAGGACCGAAAAATGGTGCTTTGGTCTGAGCACCGAGACGCGTTTAGTTCCAACTCCTCCGAGCTGCTGTTACTGTAAATCAAAACTTCTTACCACGTTTATAATAAGCAACTCTTTGTACAGGCTTTAACTGGTGTGTTTTAATCATTTATTTAAGAATGAACATCTATAAATACATTATTACCAAATAGAATGGAGAAACAAACTGACAAGCACAGATTTGTTCTTAATTAATGGCTTATAACTGATCTATAAATCATTATTAATCATTAATAAAGACATTAGTTGCAACCTATATGCCTTTTATTAAGAGTGCTTTATTAGAAAGTGGTACCATGTTTCTTTTACTTTCTCATAAGCCCAATACTTGAGTTATAAATGTCAGTAAGTCATGAATGAGAGGTTTTACTCACCATGTCTGCAGTTATTAAGGGTTAATAAGAGGTTAATAATTGGATTTTGATCTGTCATCCATCCATTATCAGCCTCTTATTCACGATTACAACTGAAACCGTCTATCACTGATTTGTCCCCATTACATATATTATCTATTAGAACTGAAGACTTCATGGCTTATTAAAGTGAGAAATTCATTAAATTCATCGATGTTTCACCAACATTTACAAACAGCATCAACAGGATAAACATGAGGTGTGTGTGGCTCCAGATTATATTTCAACTAAATATGAAATAAAGTCACAATATAATATCAGTCTTCCACTGGAAAATACGGCGCTTGCAGTAACGTGTGTAACCCTGAACAACAGTGATGAGGTGTTTGATGTTGTCCCGGCTTTTTGTTCCGCTCTTCCTAAATTCAAACGTTTTTCTTTCTCCGCGGCGCGCGCTGCGTTTAACACTGGCCCATTACACGTTGTCATTTGTGGCTCTCGGTGTTATTTGGACAATGTTTGGCCATTTACCCGGCCTGTGTCTGCGCGCTCCGAGGAGGTCTCGACAGAAATTGATACTAATTGCGGGGACTGTACACTGCTGGCTGGTGGAGCGCCTGCAGGCAGTTGGAGGACCTGCTTGTCACCGCCTAATTGACAAGGGCTTGTCTGTCCTGGGAGCAGCTGGTCCTAAGCACTGGCGCACAATCGCAATCTTGACACGGCCTCCACTCGCCTGAAGGAGTTTTGAGGGGAAGCGCCGTTAAAGGGAGATTTATTGAATCTCCCCTTTGGGTGACGCTGTATTAAGTACGCAATATAGGCTTATTACCGCGGGTGCAAAAGGGAGCCACACTCCCGGTATTAATAACAGAAGGTGCCAATTAGGCCAAGACAGGTGACATTTCTTGTGACATTATGAATCACTGCAAACAAGACAAGCGCGGGTAAATAAAAGCTACGAGCGGCGCTGGTCTGAAATCGGTTTGAAGGAATAGTTATTTTACTTTTCGCGGCTACATGACACACAATGAGCCTATATGCGCAAATCGGATGAATGCAGGGGGATGTGTCGCACCAGCCATTCAGCCGCACAGGCGAGAACACAAACAACATCAACCCTCACAGTAAAATAATCAATTCATTATTCTGGCCTGTTTCTATTAGCCCATGCCTTTATAGCTGAATGCATCAAGAGGAAAAAGCCAAGCAAGTATTGTTGTCGTCTGCAAGTGGAAAAGGTTTTCCTCCACTTTCCCACTGCCTGTAAAGAAATGCTGCTTTTCTGGCCCTTTTGAACTGAAAATCGTGATTTTTTCCCCTGGTGTTCTCCGGACGCGCTCCTTTCTTCCCGGGGAACAATGACAACACTGGAGCACCCCGCCGGTGCGCCACAGTTGGGGATCCCCCGGATTGTTTTGGACATCTTTGGATTTCATCAATCAAAATGACTGCAGTTTTCCATAAAAATGCTGAATTTGGTCCTGGAACCGAGCGGGCAAGGTAGAAAATACGAGGCTGTCTTTCTCGATGATAAATGGCCATCCTTTGATTGAGCAAATAAGAAGAAATACGTGCCACAGGACTGAGAAACAGGCGAAGATTGTTGAGGGAGGACTCGAGCTCTTGCGTCAGATCATGCCTGAAATGAATCGACCAGAAACTTTAGGTTGTAAAACCAACTGCATTTTCCCAAACCAAGACAAATGTGTGAGACTTAAAGCAGGAAGAACCTCCAGTGCACACGTTTATAATAATGTCAAACTCGAACGCGAATATTCTGACCTGACTCCTTTTACTTCAACATGTGACAGAATAATTTGTCTTTTCCTGCTTCTTGTTTTTTTTTGTTTGTTATTTTTGGAAACAAATATCAACAGTAGCAGCAAGAGCATGAAGGCACCTCTTCCACTGACAGATATGAGGTTGAGCTACTGGTGCCAGATATCATCCCAGTAATACTGGTCTTTCTTACCAGGTTACTGGGTGTAACAAACCAGATTAGGACCCATAAATATATAGTAAATATATAGGAGTCTTTGGCCCCGGACTGCTGGAAGCTGGTCCAGTAGCCCTGCACGTCTTCCCACCAATAAACCCCTGTTAACATGGAAATACCACATCCCATCGACTGAAACCCAATTAACTGGCGTCTCGCAGCAGCTCTGGTTGGAACAGACCTGGAATGAAATTTGAACAAATTGCAAAGTAAAACTTTTAATTTCCTGAAAAAGCAATTATGATTTAATGGCCATGCCGACGCCTCTCAAGGTGTCCTCTCTAACTTAATGCCGCCGCTAATTATCCAATATTGACATTTTGTCCCGCCTCAGGTCAGCGGGTCAACAGTTGGAGATTAATGGCACCGGAAGGAGGTTATAGGACAAAAAAAAAAAACAAGGCAAAAATCATTGTTTTATTGCTATGATACTAATATAATGCTTCATATGTTGACTCTGCTGGTAGGTTTAGCAGGTCAGTCACACTGTGTCTCTGCAGCCTGTTCAGACCCTTTTGACCTTATTGCACGTTACGACTTTTAGAAACATCCAACAGCATATTAATACATTTGTATGTGATTAAAATAAGGATTTATAGTCTGCACTTGGTCATGAGAAGTGACCTTACCTTGGTTTTAGGCTTTTATGCTTCTTTTTTTATCACCACAATTAGGCTTTATTCCTTTTTTCCCTATTATGCTTTTTATTGTAGGATAGTTCATCCCCTCCTCCTCCTCCTCCTCCTCTTCTTTTCTCAAAGATATAGCAGAGTTGACTGGCTTGTCGTGCTTGAAGAATTGCTTAATTTCAGGGCCCCGGCGTTTCCTGAGGTGAGGTCTGCATTGGCTGCTAATAGAGATCTAATTGATGGGCCGAGTCCCGTTTCCGTGCTCTCTCTCCCTTTATTGCGCCCCGGCGTCTGCTGTAAAATAGGTCTGTAATCAGATTCCGCCTATTTCTCCTGGAGCAGGATGAGAGCTCAGGGCTGTGCAGAGAGATGGGGCAAAAAAAAAAAAAGAAAAAAGAAAGAAAAGAGAAAAAGAAAATCGTTATTAAAAAAGTTAAGTAGAAATTCGACATAGGCTCCTGTTGAGGCTTGATGAAAAAGAAAAGAGGAGAGTGAGCTTCAACATACAAATTCTCCTCTTTTTTGTTCGACTTTTGTTTAAATAAACTCATATTATTCCCACAGAAACTTCCAGTGTGGCTGTGGCACCCAGCAGTGAGTCTTCAGGGACCCTATCAGGTTTTATCAGTCAGAATATTCCTTTATTCCTTTAGGGATTTATAGTTTTGCTTTAATATTTGTACACGGAGCCCCTCTTCTAAAATTCAGACTTATAAGATTAATATAGATCTGTCATAAAAGGCTTTGTTATTGCTGCCAAATGCCTTCTGCAATTATTATTTTAACATGGTTATATGTGCTTTCATGACTCAGACTCTCAGTTCATGATCTAATCAAATACCACACAGGCCGATCTGCCAGTGTTGTCATGCACCCAGAAGGTACAGAAGATGCCAATCAAATCAGACTTGAGACTGGCAGCAACAGAAACAAACTGATTCTCTATTTTTTTTTCTCCTCTCTGCTTCTCTCTCCATCTCCTATAGAGCTTCCTGGAAGGCTGTGATTGGCCGCCTGTCTGGGCAGTGATAGCAGCCCTGGAGCCGAGGATGATTGATGATGGCGAGGGCAAGGCCGAGCGCTGGCAGCATAAAGCCCCATAGACGCCTCAATAAAGAGCCTGGCTAGTGGAGAGCCAGGGCCCCGCTCAATAGGACCCCTCCGCCTCCGAGGACCCACGGCTAGAGGAGTGCATGGAGAGACAGAGAGAGGGAGAGAGAGAGGGAGAGGAAGAGAGGGAGAAGGAGAGGTGCTCTGTTGTTGGATAATCCGTTTAGCTATCGAGCCAGCAGCCGTCTGAGGCTGGATAAGTGCAGCGACGGATGTGTGTGGGGTGAAAATAGCAGGGGTTGGCTGGTGGAGTGCTGGAGGGGGCTGGGGTGGGGGTGCAGGGACGCAGGAGATGGAGAAAGAGAGAGAGAGAGAGAGAGAGAGAGAGAGGGAGAGATGGATCATCCAGTCTCAGGATGCATAATGGGAAAAAGGGAAGTGGATGAACCAAACTGGAAATGAAATCCGCAGGCTGCTTTTCACACACGCTAGAAATGATCACAAGCCAAAAAAAGAAAAGTGATTAGCGCCTGAAGAGAGCGATAAGACGCGTCCGGTGCTGCTCTGGTGGGGCGTCATTCAGCCTACAGATGCATAACTGTGGTGACCTTTGCTTCAGCAGATCAATGAGACCCTGCTAAGGTTGGATCCCTTCGGTGCTGCGTCCACTGCTGTGGCCCCAGACCGCATGCAGCCCTGTTGTAACCCCCGGTGCACAGCGGCTCTGAAAAGCACAATTAGGCAGCAATCTGCTCCTAC
This sequence comes from Seriola aureovittata, assembly GCF_021018895.1. NCBI lineage: Eukaryota > Metazoa > Chordata > Actinopteri > Carangiformes > Carangidae > Seriola > Seriola aureovittata. The sequence continues at coordinate 3,758,240 of NC_079371.1, forward strand.
CAAGCCAGCTTTGAGTGACTCCAGCATGGCTACACGATGTCCTGCAGACCGTCCTGGCTGGAGTTGGCAGGACGGAGGCTTGAGAGAGCGGCGGGGCCGGAGAGTGACGGCCTCATGGTCGTCTCCAGTCTCCGGGGTCCAGACAGATCAGAGATGAGAAATCATTGCACAAACCCCGAATGTGTTGCATTTACATTTGAGTTTCAAAGATCTGAGTTGATTCAAACTGATTTAAAGTTAAAACAATATCAAAACAAACCGAATCAAAGTTCCCAAAGGCACTAAAAGTCTCAGCTGTTGTTGTTTATCAAAATTAGATTTAAAACATTTTGAAATGTTTGAAATGTGAATGTTAATTTGCATTTTAATAGCATTTGTATTGTCCTCTGTACTTGTCGTATCATATGTAAAGTAAGTGATGTATTCTAATGTTAATGTCCTTAATGAAAATAAATTCAACAAAGTTTCCACAAAACATCTGCTCTCTGTTCTGTGACGTTCTGCTCTTCTGCAGCCATTAGTTTGACTATTTGTTTCTAAGTCTCAAGTCGTCTGAGAAGAAGAACTCCAAGTAGACTCCATGTCCAAAGTCTTTTTAAGTTATGACACAAAAACGAATCCGTTAACGGAACAGCTTTAACTTGTTACTGATTATATTTCACTATTTATACTTTAAACGTTTGAGGTGGAGCTGCAGCCGGACGTTTCTGTGGCGGCCGACAGCAAAGCAGAAGACAGGGCTACACAGACTGATTAGTAAACAACCGTAATCATTCATTCAATCAGAATTACTCCATTAATTCACATTGTTTACTACTGGTGCACATTTTGTGCAGCATGAACACTGAAGGAACACAAAGCTGCAGACTCAGCTGTTTCTGCTTTACAGGGTCAAAACAAATGAAGATTTAGTTTTTGAGTCAGTCAGTCAGTCAACAGTCAGGACTCACAGACGACAAGTCCAAGTCTCAGCTCTACAAATGCGTTTTTTAAAATAGAGAGATTAAAAAAAAAAAAAAAAAAAAAAGGTTGGAGAAAAATTGTTAAACATATTGCATGTTACCATGACAACTCATAAAGTGGAGGCATACACAAGAAAAGACAGTGGTACATATTCTGAACATAATGTCTTTGCACACTTACCATGCACATGTCCCCGAGGTCAAGAATGAATCTCCTCATTTGAAAGGTCTCATCCGAACATCGGGGGGGTGGGGGGGGGGGGGGGGGGGGGGTGTTTCCATGGTGAGTTTGCTGCAGGGAGCTGCAGACCTGTGACGAGAAATCGTAAACAAACGTCAGGAAGTGACAGAAAAGCTGGAAACACACATCACACACTGACGCACTGCTGACGGGACAAGAGTCCTGACTGTAAGACACAGAGTCAAATGAAGAGCCACATTAAAATACCTGTTCAGGTGCAGTGTGAGGCTGCTTACTGTTACTCCTGCTTATATTTGTCTCATTATTAACTTTCATGATTGGAATCAATGACTTGCAGCATTTACTAATGAACCTAAAACTAACAACAAATTACCTGTTATTGCTTTACAGCCAATTAAAGCCACAAAAAATCTGTGTGAGCAGTTTAAAAGCAGTAGGTTAATGAGAGCGTAACAGTCTAATGTGTCTTTATTGATTTGTGATTAGTGTGGGGGGCTTATTCGTGGGGTATCCATAACTTGATTCTGCCTCAGATTTTAATTGCCTAATTGGAGTGATTATTGAGCAATGGGAAACCATTCCACCTGTTCCTCCTCTGTACTTCTGGTAGTATCAACGGTGTTTGATAGTCATGCTGACATGTGCCGTTACATCCTCCCCAGTGATGGAAGAAGTACTCTGAAGGTTTACTTCAGTAAAAGTACCAATGCAACAGTGTAAAAATGACTGTATTCAATATATAAATAAGTATTATTAGCAATTGAACCTGAACCTTGAACTGTTATTTAAATGAAACCATGTGAGGAGTTTAGAGGGAAATGTCTCTTTGGTGTCGCTGCTAAAAACTCTGAAACATGACAAGGAGCCAAAACTCTGCACTGCTTTACGTAGGGAATCATCCACAGAAAAGTCTGGTTTAATCTTTAACAGTGTGTTGTATTTCATAAGATAATCATATCTTTTAAATGTAAAACTTTAATTTATGTTTAAGATGTCCTGCAACATATATTCTTCCCAAATCCAGTGTAATGTTTTGTACAGTTTCTTTATGTGCGTACAAGTGAACAAGATATGAAGTGTTAGGGAACAAGTAACAAGTACCTGTATTGTTTATGTATTCCACACATTCTTCTGGAGCCTACATTACCCACAATGCAGCTCAAACACCAACTGTTCTGGCAGAGATTGGGGTGCGTTATGTTAGCAGCAACTAATGTAGCCTGGAGCTGCTAGCCTCACGCAGAGGTGAGGAGGGGGAGTTACACAGGTGTGGTCAGAGGTTTTTCTTTTTCACACTCGTAGTTTTCAGGCTCAACTTATTCCTCAGACTCGACACGGCCATCCTGGGAGAAACAATCAGATTTATACAAGTTAGTAAAGACTTTGATTTCCCCTTTAAAATTCTACTCAAGTACAGTTCTTAGATAAATGTAATTAGTTCATTTCCACCACTGGCCCTCCCTTCATGTTTCGAGAAATGAACAAGGTTAAAAAGAAGTCAGACTGTCATATATATATATATATATACATCACAGACATCTAGACTTATGCATCCAAAACCAGATATGATTTGCGATGGCCGATGTGGAAAACATCTGTTTGCAGCATGAACAAATCCAATCGTGCGTGGGTGCTCAGGCGGAGCCATCATGCAGCACTGAATAATTTCATATTGCGGCTGCTGTTGTGTGCATTGTTGGTGGGCAGAGGTTAACAAAAGGCCAAGACAAATCCAAGCCACCGGCGTTGGCCGCATGGGGAAATGTTGGCAAGCGAGCCAGAGAATAATCATAGGCTAATCTGATTTCCAGCTCTGATAATGGAGGCCAGGCTAAATAAGAAAAATTCCAGGCAAATTTGTGCAAATGAAAAAGGATTCCTCCTGACATAATGGCACGGTGCAAGGCAGCCTCTAATGAGCAATAATCTGTCTAAGAGCTCCTCTCTCCCTCTCTTGCTTGGTTTCTCCCTCCATCTTCTATCTCATCCTGTCTCACCATCCTCCTCCCACCCCCCCCCCCCTACTCCAGCTCTCATCAGCTTCTTCTCTTATCCTGAGGAGGTGCATGTCACAGCCATGTGACACAGAGATGGAAGAGGGAGGAGGAGGACAGACGAGGTGTGTGCAGGAGTTTGGGGATGGAGATTTCTATATTAAACGTTGCGATCACCAGGATGTGTAATGCACTTGCAGAGAACATCCTCTTATCAAGACATTTTCATAAAGGAATTTATGAAATAGGTTCATAGTTGAGAAGACTGATACCATTATCAGATCTGCCAGGTAAATATGAAGCTACAGTCAGCAGCTGGTTAGCTTAGCTTAGCATAAATACTGACAAGGGAAAAGGGGGACACAGTTGGCCTGGGTCTGTCCAAAGGTAACAAAAGAACAAAAACCACAATGTTGCACTTTTAAATTCACAACTTTAGTTGTTTCGTTTGGATTAAACAAACATGATATAATGTCTCCAGCTTTAGAGGGGCTGGTAGACAATATTTTAACCTCTGGACAGAGCCAGCTGTTTCCCCTTGTGCCCACTTTTTATGCTAAGCTAAGCTAACTGGCTGTAGTTTTTGAACGGAAAGATATGAGAGTCGTATCAATCTTCTCATCTCACTTTGCAAGAAAGCTAAAGGATATTTCCCATAATGTTCCTTTTTTTTTTTTTTTTAACTGAGCAAATTTGCCAGTGCAGTGAGAAAATGTAAATCTTCAACACAAATTCAAGAATTTTCTAGTGTAAATTTTCTTCATTCAGATGCAGGAATCTGCTTTATTCTGTCTTGTTTCAAGAAATCAGAAAAATCTTGAAACATTTAGAATTAGGAAAAAGGATAAATGACAGAACAGGACTGTAAACATGTTGGACATTTTAACATGGGAGTCTATGGAGACTGACTCACTGTTGGAGCCAGACTCTAGTGGTCATTTCAGGAACTGCAGTTTTTGGCACTTCAGTGTTGGATTTATTTTTCAGTGGTAGCTTAGTCCTCACCTTAATGATACTTGTTTATTTATTTTTTACTCTTGACTCGTAACAAAGATGCAGAAACAGGAAACATGACAGACACTAAAATGGCAATAAACGCCGAGGTTTTTCTCCTTACAGCACTGAAACACTAAACTGTAATATGTGTTATAATGTCACTATTCACCCAGCAGCAGCAGCAGCAGCAGCTGTAAGACAACTTTAACTCCATAGAAAAATACTCACCCACCCCTCCCCCCACCTCCCCCACCTCCCCCACCTCCCCCACCTCCCCTCCCTCCCTCCCCTCAGCCAGCAGCAGCAGCAGCAGCAGCTTGGCTCTGTGTTCCTGACAACTTCCATAAATTATTGGAGATTTTCATATTTCAAATTTCATCTGCATTCATGCGCAGCGGCCAGGACCCAGTGGAGACCAGCGTCGGGGTGTCGGGTGTGGAGGCAGCAGCCCCCTCGGTAGCAGCGCTGCCACCGGCTGCCTGGCTCAGTGGCCCCAGAGACCCTTGGCTAATTGAATTGCATCCCCTGATTAGATTATCCTTGCGGCAGCTTGCTGCCAATCTGAAGTATGGGTGCCTTCTATCCTACTTAACCCTTCTGCCCCCCACCCGCTGCTGCAGGCACACACACACACACAGACACACACACACACACACACACACACAGCCAAGGCAGAGTGTCCAATATATTCAGGGGCCATCAAAGTTGGCCAGTTTTGTTATTTTTCTTTTGCATTGTCTTGCCTTGTAAAAGCGGCCATCTTTCATCGCCTGGCCCTCAGCACCACTCGCTCTTTGCCAAACAGCCGACTCCGGCAAACTGCGAGTGTCATTACTCCAAGTTTGTTTTTCTGTTTGCTTTTTCTCCACAGGTTGTGTTCAGGGACTGTGGTGCCAACTTTTTGAGGGACCGGCTCACCTGCGGAGACGAAGCTGGTGCCACGCCAACATACAGGTTCAATCACCGCGGGGACCAGTGCTCACAGCTGAGAGTTTACAGGACACTTCATTCATCACCCATTTCTCTAGTTGAACTTTATATTTATCCCTCACAACTTAATTATCCTCTCACTTTGTTTGTCATTGTGTTTCTACAATACAATTTCATTGTTAATGTTTACGTGTGACATATATGATGCATGATGCCTGGTCTAGTTTTTTTTTGTCTTATCCATCTAATGCATCCATGTGTTCTTTTGCTAGAGTGACATTTTAATTTCACTGTGGGGGCTGATGTTATGTTAATGTTTGTTACCAGATAAAATACAGTATAATTATATTAAAATTTTCTCTGCACATTTTGTGACTGCAATAATTTTATAACCCTGTCTGTAATGTAAAGAAGAAACTGATGTCATGTCAGATTATTACACTATAACAGTCTATACAACATGTACTGTTGCACAGTCAAGCTCTTTGCAGACAAGCAGTGGTGCATTCACTGACCTTTTCCATTATGTCACTTGTACCTGACAACATTTCATAAACAAATATCGTACTGTTTTACTCCACTACAGTCGTTACCGATTTCTCAACAGTGTCAGATTATAACGTACAGTTTATAAGAAATGACGCCTTCTTAAATTAAACTATTCAACAGTAAATTAAAAATAGTTACAACATTAAAGTGCTCCTACAGGTTAATACATTATAATAAAATAATATATAATAACAGTACAAAACTCTGAAAGGGTCCGTTATGAGTATTGTATTGAGTATTTTGACATTGTGGTATTTTTTGTTTTTTTACTGAATATTTCTTCCACAACCGTAGTGGAAAGTAATAATAAAATAAAAAATAATAATATTCTGGTGAGTATCAGGTTTTTTATTTAATACAAGCTCTGAAACTGGGCAATAACTCAGTCTAAGTCTGTAATGTTTTCTGATGCTGAGAAAAGTTTGTTTACATCAGTCATGTCTGTAAACATCTTTAATTATGATTATGATATAAATGCATAAAAACGCTGATTTTCCTCTAATGATCTGACTCAACATAAAACCATTAAAACACATGTTTACTTACAAACATTTTAAAGGAGATTTTCTACATTTTTTAAATTGTGGTTCTGTGTCACACTGATGCTGTAAGGGCGACGGGTTTAATTCCTCTATCTGTGTCATGAAACACACACAGGGATGCCGCAGTGGAGTATTTTGGACAAACAACTCCACCAAACATCATAAATGGACTCCAGCCTCATGACCCTGCAATGACTGCAAACACCACCTCACACAGCCAGTCTCTGGGACTATAGTAGGCCATGTCATCTCATGCATTGCCACATTTCAGTTTTGGACCGATGCATAACCCAGATGAATATAAGTGTTCGCTGAGGAAAAGTCATGTTCTGATGTAATTATCATCTATTGCTTCCTGTAATCATATCAGATCTCTTTTGAACAATAATCTCATGGTGAACGTCTGGAACGGAGCCCTCCTCCTTGTTTATTGTTCTCCACTCCGGTAAAACACAATTGAATTGAGGACTCAGCTATTAGATTTTTTGCTCTGTAGAATAAACTGAAATCGTATTTTTGCTGGAAATTATCAATACATCTTGGAGAGCAAAAGTAAGAAGACAGAGCAAAAGTAGACCCTGGGTAGAGAGAGGGAGGATGAAATAGATGAAAAATGAGGAAGAGTTGATGGGAAGACTTTCACCAACTGGAAAAGGGATTTATTGACTTACTGGGGTCAGATGTATAAACAGTTTGCAAATCACATCAAAACTGTAAAGTACTGCTCCTGCACAGAAGATACTTTATTCTGCGCCTGTTAAATCCAGTAAATAAAATGTGTATGTATTGAAATGTGAAACGGAAAGCGTGTACAGTAGATTAAAAATAACATTTCGCTGTTGCCGAATAAAAAATAAAGCAAAAGTGCCTTTGCACAGAAAAAAAAAAAAAAAGCCAATTTGTCTGTGAGCACTTGTACTGGTCTGAAAAGTTTCAAAAGTTATGAGGCTCATTTATCAGATAAATTACAGTGTCTGAACAAAAGAACAAAAAAAAAAAAAAAACAATATTGCAATCAGCAATAGATAATGTTCTTATTCTGAACAAAACATCTGCTGTACACGATAACACAAAAACAATAACTATGCATTAACATAGCTTCAGTTCAGACTCATATTACAAGGAGTTTTCTGTTTCTTTTGTTCTGTAAGTGATTCTGACAGACTCAAAGAAAAAAAAAAAAACCCAAAGTCATACTTACAGTCTTTAAAGCGATGCGGCGGGTCCGCAGTGTTTTGCATCTGTTGTGCAAAATACTGATGACACACAGAGTTTGAGGCAAAGCAATAGCTTTAATCTGATCAGGGAAGTCAGACAGTAAACATGGACAGTTGAAGAAATCCATCCTGAAATGTGATTTTAAAAAAGCAGCAGAGCAGCCAGAGAGTTTGTGTTTGGTAATAAGATATAGACAAACAGACAATAATAGTAGAGATATATATAAATTTATCTACAATCACCTCAGACTATGAAGATTGACAGTGACCCAACTGTACTGGCCCCATCAAACTGGATTATTGAATAATGAACCTCAGATAAAATTATGGATTTGGATCATAGGTAGCACTGAGGGCACAGAGATCATGTCCTCAGTGTGGGTTTTAGAGATACTGACAAATAACACCCTGTTTGCTAAACCACTCCATGAACAGCAACAGTCCAATCATAACTTTAACGAGGCACAACAGGCCTGACAATCAGTACATCAAGAGTCTGGTGCAAAAACAAAAACACAATAACAAGAGTGTTGGAATGGGTTAAACATTAGCATGTCTGGCTAACTAGATTACCACCTACATTTACATTTAAAAACTAAAGGCCCATTTTATGACTAGCATATCCACTGTTTGGAATCTGGTTCTTGATAGCGCTCAGCTCCAGTTTGTGCCCCTCATGGATTAGCATACAGCGCTAACCATTGTTTTGTTTTTCTAAAACTGGTGACTCCAGGTGGCTGGTTGGATGCCATCTTTGTTTTGATTTGGAAGCAGAGGTGCAACTTGGGAAATGTGTTAATTTACTTTGAGGAAAAAACAGTGGTTAGCTCTGTGAGCTGAATGTACGCTAAAACAGGAGGGGCACAAACTGGGGTTAGATACTGCGATATCTGAGTGGAGGCTAACGGTAGCAGCATTGTCCTGTTCACACTTCAATAACACAGGGGCACAGAGTAACTTCTGCCAGTCACATTGTTTAGTCCTCATCTCAAAAGCCTTTTTCTCTTTCAACATAAGAACTGACACAAGCTGCTGTTTGAAAGTACAAACAATAAAGCATAAATCTGACCTCTGCAGGTTCTTGTTCAAGTGAAGCAAACAGGGTTATGCAACAGTGAATGAAGCTTTTCGCCTGGGATCATGACTTAGACTGAGTCCGCTGGAAACATTAAAATGTATAAGCCAGAGTCAACGTTTTCAAACAAGTCAGGGAGCTAACGTTAGCTGAATGAGTTAGCTAGCTACAGCTGCTAATAAGTAAGTTTTAGATAGTGGACAGTTGTCATTTCACCTGGTGAAAGTGAGAAATATTCCAGATGATAAATGCAAGGTTGGTTTTGCTTCTGTCTGAAATCAATGATTCATCAATTCAAGAAATTCTGAGTGGGAAATTTGCCAAACATAACCTTTAGAAATAGCACTCAACAATTGAGTGGTAAAATGGGATGAGCTGATGGTTTTGGAAGTGTTTTGTCAGTCAATTACACATGGCAGACACATCTAAATACTACAGTACCCATGATCCTCAGCTGGTAAACTAAAGACATCGCCGTAGTTGCTGAATTCATCAAAAACTGACCCAGAATTGAAAAGTTAATTGTTTTAGGCAGTTTTCCTAAACGGTGTCATCTTTATCTTCCACTTACCGTTAGCTACTTACTTAAAATACTTTTAAGAATTATGATTGGATGTTTGAGCCAAAATGCACCCTGGGAGTTGTAGTTAACTTTATCAACTGTCAGTCATGTAACTTTGTCTATGGGAAAAATGAATGGAACTTGAATGGGAGTTTTTTTTTTGCTCTCATTGCGAGGGCGGGGTCGTGTCAGTCGGTCGCTTTGAATTTGTGTCCTCTGTGTTTCTAAAGTGTCAGCTGTTTGTGGAAGTTTCAAATTAAGGATGAATGAGTGAAAGAGAAATCAGTTCACCTGTTTCTGCTGGACCAGGAGGCTGAGGATGCTCAGGCATGTGCGGAGAGGGTTGGCAGCCTCCCTGCTTCCCTCAGTAGCCATCCAACCATCCATCCATCCAGCCAGCTCTCCTGAGTCACTTTTCATAATTATTGAATTACATTCCTGGCAACCCATTAAGCAGGACATTCTCTTCTTAACCACCTGCTCTTCCCCCCTCCTCCACCCCATTTTACGCCATCAATCTTTCAGCGTTACCGGAGCCCCTAAAAGCTTTCTGACTGCTCTATAATGGGGGACAGCGCGGGGTCAGGGGGTGCTACAGGACTGTGTGCTCAGAAGCAGTGATGCCTCAGCATTCGGGTGGGGAGCGGGGCAAAGGGATGGGTGGTGGTGGTGGTGTGAGGGGGGCAGCTGGGGTCACTCTGTGAAGCCTGGCTGTAATAGGTCACTGACTGGACCTTTGGTTGGGAACAAGAAGGGAAGGGTCTGTGTGTGTGTGTGTGTGTGTGTGTGTGTGCGTGCATAAAAACTGCCCTGAGACTCCGTCAGATATTATAAATCCGTCATGTTCAGTACATTTCATTTTTGCGATGCAGTGTTGTAATTTATTCTTGTGGTGAACCAACGTTTCCTCAACCTGCTTAGTCTAATTCTGCCACAGTTAATGATTTCCTACATTTCCCAGAATGCCTTTTGACATCCTCCAACCCAAGCTATGATGTGGGTATCAGACACCACCCTGTACCTGTAGTTGACAAAACAGTCTCACAACAAGGTCCAATCAGTGGCTTTTGATCGTATCATTAATTTTCATTGTGTCACATTATATTGGTGAGATTGATTCATCAACATGAGCGAGAAGTCCATTAACGTTCACAGAGGACAACAAGAATCTCATGACAACTGGGCCAACTCCAACCTCCTGTAGAGGATGATACGATCAAAAGCTCCAGAACTGCTACTAAATGGACCGTGCGGTAAAACTGTTCTGTCAACTGCTGTTTCCAAGGTCAAGGATGAACTTTTCAATCTCAACTCCCCAGGCCTGAAATGTGGCTTAAAGAAAAAAACAATTGTACTTTTCTTGCTGGTAGAAAACGGCACCTTTAGTGAACCTGAATTTGGATCCAAAGGATTCTAATTTAAACGTCTACAGAAACTCAGTCCTCTGTCTCAGCTGTCCGTCCATTCCCTCAGTGCGTTTACAGTCATTCTTAAATTGCAGCAGTGGCAGGTAACAAACACTTAAATATACTGTAAAATCCTATCTACCTACTGTGCAGTGTAATAGCGGCTCTATTAGCCACGTTGAAACACTAAATGTTTTGACACTGATCACATGAACACCACTAACATTTTTGACGTGCGAGGCGTTTTGGTATTTTATGGCTTGCCGCTCTTTTCACTGTGTTGTCCGGGAGATTCCAGTCCAGTCAATGTTAAGTGAATAGTAAGGTTAGGTTTGCCTTTACCCTGCTGCCTTATTGACTCGCCTGTCAATACCGCTGCAGGGAAAATCTATACAGCCTGCAAATGTTATCTCAACATCCGTTCGTGGGGCGTGCACGTTCACTTGTGCGTGTGAGGCTTAAAGGTCTTATATATGCTTAACTATAATGTGCATTGTATTGTACCAGTGTACCTCCCTCTTGCATAGCTACAGCCTACTTATAGAGACTAGTTGTTCATGTAACAATAGAAGATGAGGAGTATAGTTCAAAAAGAGGAGTGTTTCGATGGTCCTTGATAGTTTCGGTTCAGGACTTGACTTTTAGTTAAAATCTAAAGGGACCATAATACATTTTTTGGCCACTAAGGGACCGAAAAAATGAAAAAATTATCGCGATAACCGTGAGTTGAAAGATTGTGAAATCATTCGTAAAGCTGCAGAGTGACTCCTTTCACATGCATGTAGTCATTTGATTGATTGTTAATATAAAAGTGATGATTAGAGCAGCTTTAACTATATCTCCTGGCATAAATCCTTCAAAAATATGCACATGCTCTGTGTGCTACAAAACCAAAACAAAGAGACTAAAAGGCTCAGAAGAGCTGCAGAGGAGGTGATCTCCGTCAACTCATCACTTCGACTGACCTCAGTCTAAGTAACACGAACCGGTGTTAATGTAAAACTGCAGCTTTAACATTCAATTCTGGCAAAGATTAGTGGGTGGAGAATGAGACGCAGGTCCTCACAGGGATAGCAGAAGGAATGTGTTGCGTGTTTGTGGTTACAAGTATCAGTGCAGATGGAGGGCTTATGCCTCACCTCACAGCATGCTGCTCATTACCTAATGCTCAGATCCCAACACATATTATTCATCTCTGACAACTCTCTGCTTTGCATAAAACACACACACACACATGCACACGCACACACCTACACCAACAGGCTGTTATGAATGTGTACATACTTTACAGCTCCTCAAATCCCATATACTGTATGAACACACAGAGTGAAAAACATATGCAGCATACAAAAGTGACCTTGCAGACCATGCTTCAGCATATGCTTCATACACACACACACACACACACACACACACACACACACACACTGAGAGAGCATATGAGTAATGAACAACCTTAATAACACCTCCAACTTTTCCTCTTCTTCTCTCTGCTGGCTGTTTAAATTCACATCCCCCTTTAACGTCGCCCTAATCTCATTACTGCTGGGCTAATGGCTCTCCTTCTGCTCCTCCCAGACGCTCTGCCCAGACCTTGGAAAACACACACACACACACGCGCACACACACACACACACACACACACACACACACACACACACACACACACACACACACACACACACACACACACACACACACACACACACACACACACACACACACACACACACAGTGTTCAGGGTGTGTGCTGCTGCTGCAGAGGAGCTACATCTGCAAAGTATGGCCGAGGGAAAAGAGCTGAGAGAAAGCAAAAGAGGGAGAAGTTGGTGTATGGTGTTTATATGCATGTGGGTGAATGTTTTTGTGGGTGAGGTGGTGAGGAGGGGAGAGCGAGGTGGTGGATCAGCAGCCAACTCCACTCCTAAACCCTCCCCTCACTCTCTCTTTCTCTTCCCTGCAATACCACCTCCCCCCCTCCCCTTGAGTAAATCTATAGGGAGGGAAGGCAGAGACAGGTGCATTTCTCCACAAATTGAGTTAGCCAAGACATGCCACATCCAATTGGGCTAAATTGATGTGAGAGTTTGTGATGTCTGTCGTGGGTATTACAGCAAAGGTCAGTGTGCCGAGACAATGACATCAATCTGGTCCACGTGGCTGAGCGCTCGGGCCCCCGCCAGCCCCCTGATTCAGATGCAAACCTGCAAACACAGCCAGGGGAAGGAGAGGGCGGACAAACGCCGGTTGCAAACTGGTGGGCATTTTGTGATTGCTTTTGAATGGGGGGCTAAACAAGACCTCAACACAACCCAAGTTGTTGCCCACTGGTGTTACATGCTGCTGGTGGTCAATAAATACTATAGATACCCTATAGATGAAACAAGGATCATTTGTGTTGGATTGTAAAACCCAAAAGGATTCAAGAGGCTTCACAGATATGGATATTCAGTTTGGGCTGTTTACCTCTATACTTTATGGAAGCATCTTTATCTGTGATATTATTCCATCAGATACATAAACAACTTAGAAAATAAAATAAAAAAAGAGGCTGAAAACAAACAGACCACGATGGACGTATTCTTAACAAACATGGTGGAATCCTGTTTACTGCTTTCTGTATTTTGCCATCAGTGAACACAGTGAAAGACAGTACATTGTGTTTCCATGGTAATGTAATAGACCGTCCATGGTGAACTGAGTTTGTCATAATCAGAATATGAGATTAGCTGTTACTCTAATGAAGCTACAACACAAATCAACCTGATTCCTCTAACTAATGCACATATTCATCAAATTCTCAATTACATTGTGGCAGCACTTGTATATGACACTGTTGGTCTGTTATTGGATTGATTGCCAATGTACATTTATGGTCATTGACACTTTCACAACACAGGTCATTACAGTTTACCTCTTCATCCAATGACTTACTGTCTTACTCTCGCTAACATACAACACGGCATGCTAACATGCAAAAATGTTAGCATGCTATATAATGCTAAATGGCTGCAAGTTATCATGACAACTATATGTATAACATGCTAACATGCTAATGCTGCTCTGACATGCAATGTCTGCAGAATGGCAATAAACTAAAAAGACTATTTTGATTTGGGACTAACGCTCCAGCCTCTTGACACACCAGACCTGTAGTGACTCATATAATTAGCCTGATTTAACTATTTCTTTAATTGTGTTACATAGTGGTTTGGTAGTGACTATGTAGAAACAATCAGTATAGCTCAGATTTAAATATCTGTATCGATAATATCGGAGGTGACAGGTCACACTTCTGTATTTCTTTTATTTCTATTTCTGTAGTTTTGACAAATTCCCAAAATCTCTGAAGCCGATAAAATTATTTTACCTAGTGTATATTATAGCTAAAGGCTAACATACTGTACTACCACAATACTATGCTACCACAGCTAATTAACTTCTGTTACTTCAGGTGATGATGTCAATACAACTTGAAATGCTACAGACAACCGTTAATAGATTCATGTAATGTATAAACCACAGGTTCTTGAATCTGGGATGTTTTACGGGTCCACAATCTCATCAAGTCTGCAGACGTGATTTTCCTTATGAACACACACTGCCTATCAATTTCAGGTCCAACACGTGTGTGGCAGTGGTTTAGGGCTACTTTGCGTCTACTCTCAGGAAATCCAATAGAAACTTCATCATGCTGTCACCTCTGCCAGGCCCTGCAAACCCAGATTTAAGGGGTATGGCTTTCATCCCACCTCTATTCAGAGAGCCATTTTCTTTGATCACATTAGCTTTATTGCTCCTCTTATGGTTCCCTCTGTCTTCTCACTGCTACTCTATATCAGCCCAGGGCTATTGGTTTTCATTCTGTGGCTTCAATCTGGACCCGGACCAGGCCGAGCTAGACCAGCTTACACTGACGTTAATTCATATAAAAGCTATATGAACAGCCAAGTTCAACTCCTGACTTCACGAGCTCACTCCATCAACAGGACAAAACATTTGACAGAGTTTATTAAAAGGTAAATCAACAGTAATAATAATTTGCGGATGAATGTAGCAGTAACCATCAATTTATACTTGTGCTTCTGTGTATTCAGGTTTGTTTGACCTGATACTTTTAACAAATGTCAAAACACCTCTGAACACCATACTGTGTAGATATGAAAGTGGTTGTTTTAAGTGTAGCTTTACCTCAGTCTTCATTTAAACAGCACTGGAGGAGCTGCTGTGCAGTTTGGTTTTTGTTTCATTTCACCTTTGTTTTCCGTCAAATGAGTTGAAAGTGACTGATTTCAGAGGAAAGTACGTGCAAATCCCAACCAACTAAAGACGAGTCATGACCTGCAAAAGGCGTTGTTGGAACCAGTGGGATCCACGAAGAAGTTTCAATTCATCCCCAGTCACCGGAATCCCAGACCAGAGATTTGTCTGAGAGGCAATTTACTGTCATTTGCCGGAGAGTGCTGGCCTGATGCATAAACATCGTCCCTAATATGCCAATTCATCATCAGGCAGCCCAGGGATTCTGGGTGTGTTCTGATCAAATTTGCACCCAGCGATGATGAGGGGCATGTTGGTTTTGCTGCAGAAAAGTGCAGATCCAGCTATTTGTCACGTCAAGCTTCCACAGGGGAGGGAAGATACACAGCATAGAAATACATGAGATAGATAGGAAGCTAAGAGGCGTACCATTGCACTCTCTTTTTGTACAGCTATCACAGCTAGCATAAATTTATAGCCATGGCAGCGACTTAGCTCTGTGGATGGCTGCTGTTGGTCAGATCTACTGAATCGATCACCAGGATATTTTGTACAAACATTTATGATGCCCAGACAATGAGTCCTACTCACTTTTGGTGATCCCCTCACTTTATCTAAAGCATCACCATGAGGTTGACTTACAGTATGTGGTTTTAAGTTAAATGTCTCGCCAATTAATGGATGGACTTAACGTGAAATCAGGATGTTGAGACTAAGAGTGACATGTTAGTATTTACCTCAAACCACTGTAGTGCTGCGTACAGCATCACAGAGCTGCTAGCATGGCTGTAGAGTCGGTATGCTTCGTCTGAACCGCTCGTTGGTTGGTCATCCAGCTTCAGGATGCTCCTCAGAGGCTGCGACAGATCATTTCTGTAACTTTCCAAAACCGACAATCCAACATTGAGAAAGACACCAGGTTTTGAATTTCTCTCTCTCTCTCTTTTTTTTTTTTTTTTTTAAATTTGTTACCCAGCTATCTCTGTCAATTTTCATGTTTACCACCATGTCTCCCCTGTGGCTGTGACTGACAGCTTTTCACCCCACCTTCGAATGTACGAACTAGTACAAACTATTCTTTTCTAGTACAATGCTATTGATCCGTCTCGTGTTGCCAAAAGATCAAAACCAGTGTAAGTCTGATTCTCCGTCCTCGTGGCTCTCATCCCAATGAATTCCTACTGAAGATATAAATCATTAAAACAGGACACAAGTGCACAGTTTCATTCATTTCGTGCTTTCCTCAAACTTCTGGGAGTAAATAGTGTTTTTACAGACGAACACTGACGTGTTTTAAAGAGTTTTAGAAAAAGTGGAGCTCTGTGGCAGAGAAACAAGAATAAACAGACTCGTTAGGGTTGAAATATTGTTGGTTTTTGGTTTTTTTATGGGATTTGATGACAATGAGAAAAACATAGAGGTTCAGTGACTTACCATTTATTATTGTTGACTTTTATTCATTTGCCAGATTAGTCTGTAGACTCAGAAACACTGTACATTGATCTCTGCTGCTGCTAATAATTATTACTCAGCCCTGAGCAATGCTAACACTAACACATACAAAACACCCATTTTGAGTAGCAGCCAATTCACGATCCACACATTGATTTTTAGTGGGAAAATCCAATCTAGTTGCTCTAGCTCTGTGGTGCAGCATCATCCTTCAGAGCCCAGAGAACGGCCTTCTGGGAACAGGAAGTGAATCAGAGTCTGCAGTGGACAGACAGACACTGATGGCTCCCATCTGGCTGTTCTTTAAGTATTCCATCCAATCAAATTAGGGTTGATTGATCAACAGGCGCTGCCATTGGATGGTGGTCATGGCAATATAAATCACCCTCTGCCATCAATATGGATGGGTTTTCAGAGGAGGAGCAATAATGACAAAGCGTACATGAAATCCAAGGAACTTGACTTCCTCATGTCCAATATACAGTTTACTAATTTGAGGTTTCTGTTAGCGAGGAGCCGAAGCGCTCAAAGATGAATGTGACAAACAAACAGAAATATTCATGTTATCGCCTGGTATCATAAAGTTATTTATTGGCCTCAGTGTAAGCTGTTGTTTTTACTCATATTATCAGCTGTTGTTTTGCACCTTTACTCTGAAATGAGGCTTTTCCTGAACACAATAAACAGTAGATAACAATACTTTTCCATCTTTTGTTAAAGAAGAAACATCTTAAGATCTGTTTTAGAGTTAATCTGACTGAACATTATTTCTCATTTCAGACAGTTTCCTTCTTCATTATTCACAAATTATTAGTAACGAGACCCAGTAGAGCTGCACAGTATTTTCTATCAATTAATTATCAATAATTTTCATACTTCAGTCCATTTCAATACCACTTTTCTTTTTTGCTTTTAATAGGAATTATTTATGAGAAATGCTTCCAGCTTGAGTTGCACAAATATGAAATTAGCGAAGTAAAATGGCTCTTTTATCGAACCATTTGGATTAATACTGTATCATTCATATCAACTGCAGGTTGAGAGTCTGATTAAAGCACAATAACACATCAAAAGACAAACAAGCAAATGATACAAACAAATAAAAGTAAGTAAAATTAAGTGAGTGGAAACAAAATATATTTATTTTTGTACTTGGTTTATTCTTACAGCAGGAAAGCTAGCTAGCTAAAGTAATGTTCTACTGCGTATAACATAAGATAAAGAGTCTGTGCGTGCTGTCAAGTGTAGAATCTATAATATCTATGTTGTAGTTCTATTTCATGCAGTTCTGGTTTAAAAGTCAAGTTAAAAAACTACAAAACTCCAAGCAAATGCATCTGAAAAACATGACACAGTATCAGTTACAACTGAGTGAATAAACTCCAACTGATCTGCAGTAGCTAAGTACTAAATACTTCAGTACAATTATGAGGTAATAGTATTTTTACTTGAGCATTTCCAATTTACGTTACTTTATTCTTCTACTCCACGACATTTCAGAGGGAAATATTCTACATTTTAATTATTTTTTTGGAAGCTTTAGTTAATATTAACTCAGCCCCTTAGCCCTGCTTTTATCAGCTGCAACATTAGTGTTGATTACACATTACTGCATCAATAATCATATTCCAATAACGTAATAAACACGACATTAATCTGCATAATGAGTAGGCTGCTTTTACTTTTGGTAATGTGTGTGTTTCTTAATGCTAATACATTTATCCTTTTCAATTTTGGATGGAGTTTTGAAGGTAGGACTTGCGTGAAAGTAACTTGAAGGAGGAAAACAACCTGATTTGACATGTAGACGAGCTCTAAATGTTGCTTGTGCTCATCAGGATGACCTCAGAGAGAGGTTCAATCACCACTAGCCTGAGGTGTATTTGAAGTAGTCCTACAGTGTGTTCATTTAAAGTTGTAAAGTCAGAGAAAGCTGAGTTTTAAATAAGTGTGCTCGTTGCTGAAAGGCCCTGCTCACCCACACAGGTGTTTTCAGTCACGGGTGGTTAGACGGCGGCTCAGGTTGAAGCTGGGTGGAGCCGCAGGAAGTTTGCTGAGGAAAGAATCATAAAGGTTTAAGTTGCTCCATCCAAACAGGTGCATGGAGAGGTTAATGAGGCAGATGCCAATTAGACACACCTGATTAGTAGAGGCCTAATCAGCCACAATAACTCAAAACACCTGTGTGGATGAACAGTGGAGGCGGCTTTAAGAAATGTGTATTAAATGTTGGTCGTTGTTATAATATTGAATCATCACAGTCAACATGCAGCACGATCATTCAAGGATGTGTTCAATTATTGATGAATGATTGTGTTTATTTGAAACAACATGACCAGACTGTGTCCCCTGTCGTGTGGCGGGACTACTGCCGACCCTCGTTGGGACTCTTTTGACTATATGGAAATAATAATTCATAGAAGCCGCCTGATGGTTTATGCAGATGGAGGCTGGGGGCAAAATAAAAGAGTCTCATGTAGAACTGAGGCCATGTGTTTTAAAAGAATATGAAATTGAGAAGGGGGGGGGTGCATGCATGAGGCGAGACAAATTAGCAGCTTTAGAAACTGATAGCAGGTGTTTACATGTGGTTTCTTTTGCATATTATAATGTGGAAGTAGGGGGTGGGGGATGGGGGGTGGGGGTGTAATAAACATTACAATGCGTTGTATAATAATCAATATAATTCACAATGACCTTGACGTTTTATGATGGATTGGGAGACACGGCCTACTGTAATTGCTGCCCACTCCTCCCTCCTTCTTTTCTTCCTTTCACCCTGACGCCTCCGCTCCTACAGAGCAGTCCCTCTCTCTCTCTCTCTTCCTCCCTCTCTCTCTCTTTTTGACATTAAAAACCGCTCCATCATTCTCGATCCGCCGCCTTGTCGCCTGCCGCTCAGATGACCATTAATCGCTTAATTCCAGTAAACCTACGTGCGCACAAAAGGCCGCTGTCCGCCGCTTAATGCATGTGTGATTAAGCTTTTAGACCGACCACACGGCATTATTAGCCAGCAGGTCCTTGTATAGAGGGCCAAATGCCTTCAGGGGGCCCGAGGATGGTGTGGGGTGGTGGATGTGGAGAGGGAGGGGGAGGGAGAGGGGGCAAGTTAATGACACTGACCCTCACTTCCCCAACAGCTATTCAATTCAACAATAATAACGGGTCACGCAGCTGATTTATGAGGCTGGGGCTAATAATTGTCAATTGCTAATGCTGGGGTGGGGGTTGGGGGGGAGGGGGGGTAATGCCAGTAGACTATTCTAAATAAAATATGCCCTGACCCCACTGGGGGTGAAATGCAGTGGGCAAAAAAAAAAAAAGAAAAAGAAAAATGACAGATGATGTTCCAGATAGCCCCCCCACCCTCAAAGCTTGTTGCAGCTCCACTGAGTCTGAAACACAGTGTCTGTGATTTCAAACATTTTGAGAGACTCTGCAGCAGCATCCAGGCCACACTCAGGCCCGCGCGCTCCATCCGTGCGCCTGCACGGCTGCAATAAATTAATAACAACCAAACAATGTGTCGTGGAGAGGCGGATTCAATTACTAAGTTTATTTACAGGGAAAATCTCATGAA
This sequence comes from Seriola aureovittata, assembly GCF_021018895.1. NCBI lineage: Eukaryota > Metazoa > Chordata > Actinopteri > Carangiformes > Carangidae > Seriola > Seriola aureovittata. The sequence goes on from NC_079371.1 coordinate 3,777,970, forward strand.
GGCCATTGACCCACGTTAAACAGCGCGGGATGAAACGATGACAAGAGCTCCGATAAGAATTTAATTCCATCTCATTTCAGACGATTTTATGAATCAAATTCTTGAACACTGGCAAGAGATTTAATGATCACATCTTTGCGAAATCTTATTTCAGAAGCGGTCGATGGCATTTCTCTGCGTTAATGTCGACTTAGAGGTTGGAGTAATTTAGTAATTGATTCCTTGCCTGGCTCTCGCCCGTGCCAAGGCCGCGTTTGAGGGTAATATGTTTCCTAATCTTATCCCCCGGAATAAGATTTTTATGTTAATCCACTGGCTGGTCTCCTGGTCACTTGGGAAGCGCAGATAAAGGCTCAGAGGGGCCGGAGAGGCCAGGAGAGAGGAGCCGTGCTGTGCAGGAGCTGGCTGCAGCATCTGGAAAAACAACGGGACGAGTTAATGGGAGATAAACAGAGAAACATAACAAAACAACACAACTTGTGGTGAATGAGAATAAAAGATTTACCTGGTTCCTCGTGTAGAATCTGTAAATGATTCACTTTATTTCTACATGCTGAATATAAGGTTGATAAACTGCCCCCCTCCACCCATGGTTTCATGCTTACCCCAGGTCATTTTAACATTTATCATGAGTTATAAATATAAATATAAAAGAAACAGCCTACAGTTAATGCATCAAAGATCAAATCTAGGTTTATTCTTCTCTACATCCCTGCAGACCGCCGTCACTCACGCGCCCACACATTTGTGCCAAAGACTCATCAGGTGAAAATGCGGCAGAAAACACCGTCTAATAACAATAACAATAACAACAACATGACCGAGGCTGTCTGCACGCGGCAGCCTCAAACACTGACGTCTTTTGTGCTGCACGTTTTTTTTTTCTTCCTTCAGACACAGAGAGAAGACACCAGCTTCTAATTGAATTTCGTCTCTTCTCCAGATGTCACTTTCCATCTGTGTGCTTGGAAACGCGATGCGCCTGTTTACGCACCGACCTGAAACACCTTTTTTTCCCTCAGTGTCTAACAGGAAAAAAAAAGACTAAATATAAAAACGGGTTATGATTTAGTGTTTTGGATGAAAACTGGATGGTTATTGTGGGAACAGGAATTCATTCTTTTCCACCTCTTCTCACGTATTTTGCAGGTGAAGGCGCGACCCTCGCCTTTTATCCATCCCGTCAAATTGAGACATCACACTAAATTGTCACGAGAGCATCCTCAAAATGATTTTTTTTTTTTTATCTGCTCGCGAGCCCCTCCTCTGCAACACGCGGCCTTATTAATAACCGTTTTGATAAGCGTAGGATTTCCTCGGGCGGAGGAGTGAGACATTGTCGGTGAAATGTGACAGCGGGACCCTCCCATCGCTCTCTCTCTCTTTATCCTCCTCTGTTCCTTTGCCTTTTCGGGGGAGTGGATCCATCCAATCCATCCAGAGACAATGGCATTTTGTTCCTCTTTTTGTCCCTCCTGTCGACCCGCATTCCTATATTGCTGAGCAACGATAGTGCGCACTAAATGGAGAGGAGTTGCTCCCATATCCCGGCTATTGTCCGGCACTTGCCGGGGGAATTTAGGGTCTTGCACACATCGCATTTTGCTGATTTATTTAAGTGAAGGCAGACGGTTAAAGCTCTTTATTTGCCTCATAATTAGAAATTAACTACCGCTTTACTTGAAGTAAAGGATCATTATGATACTGTAAATCACTGTTTTCACGCAAGGTGCTTCATATAAATGCGCGCCAACCTGCAGCCACCAGGCCTCTATCTGCACTTTAACTGGCTGCACATTTTGCATCTTGCAAAAGATTTAAAAAATAATAATAATTCTTTAAATCAGCTCAGACTACTGAGTCCCGCCTTTCGGATTTGATATTCTCACATCAAAACATCATCCCGTGCTCTGCTCACCCGAACCAGCTGAAAGAATTAAAAGATGTTGAAACTATAAAGGAGGAGGCGTTTCAATAGCTGGTGGACTGTGGTGGAGGGACTATAGAGCGTTAGAATAAAGAGCGGCTGCAGTGAAAGAAACCGATGGCTAAAAGCTATAATTGTATTTGCCTCGGCGAAATATCAGAAAAGACTTCTCGTTTCTTTGAGCGTTATTAGATTAATTCTCAGAGATGGTTTCTTTTCTCGCTGCCAGACGCGTGGAGGGAGGACGGTGAACCATTTGGCTCTTTGGTTTCAATAATCAAATTAACCATTTGGTACAACTTTTGGGTCCCAGCTCGTGTGTGGAAAAGGGGAAAATAAAAAAAGAAAACATTTACATAATAGGGACCGCGGGTTGTGTCAAGAAAGAATTAACTTTTCTTTTTTTTACTCGGGTTGAAAAGACAATGTACACACGGAAGAAAGGGGAGAAACACACTGCAGCGCGTCAGCAATTGTGTGGAAAAATAATTGATGGCAAATGTGAGCGGGTCTTCTCTATTTTAACACATTATACGGGCGCTGCACCGTGTGGCCTGAAGCCTTATGGACAAAATGTCTGATTTATAAAAGCGTTTGGTGCCATATTCAATATTTAAATCTCCTTTTGTAATAGGCCTTTAGCAGCAGGTGCAGCCTTTTGAGTTTGGAGAAAATTTATCCTGAAATTAAAATACATTTGCGCCAGAATCACCTTTTCTTAGAAAAAGATTTTAAACAAAATTGTAGACCTCACACACTGACCTGCGTGGTTTATCACTGTTATTATTAATATTATTAGTTTTTAAATATCTGCCTTCAGTCTCGATTTTAAGATATCAATTATTTTTTTTAATATATATTTTTTTAATTATGATGAAAAATAAGATCAATACTGTGAAAGACAAAATCAAATCAAATAACTCTGAGTCAAAGCAAAAGATCTATAATAATTCTATAATAAATAGTATTAGGTTGTGAGACAAACGTTTATAATAGTGTCCAAACTGACACCAGAGCCACGCGTGAGAAAAACTCTGATATAAACCAAGTGTGGAGCATCTCTCAGTCCCTGTAGGATTTTATTATAGGAGAATATTCTAGGGATTTTTGGATGTAGGGCCTCAGAAGAAGAACATCAGCACACAGATCAATCACTGGTGAAGAAAGTCAAACATCAAACACTCATCTACTAAACTGAATTGATGCGCCATCGTTGCTGTTGCGCCTTTTCGTGTTTCGTGTAATTTGGGAAAGAGAGAGAAAGATAGAGAGAGAGAGAGAGAGAGAGAGAGAGAGAGAGAGAAAACCCGCAGCTTCAAACGAGGACTTGAACTCGGTCCAATGAAAAAAAAAAAAGAGGAGAAACGCACCGAGTGTGTGTGCGCCATACAAAACGGTTCACCTTATTACACAAACCAAATTAACCACTCAGCCAATATTGTGAGCCTAAGAGGTCCGATGACTGCCGCGCCAGTTCGTTACTTTCATTAGAAAGATGTTATTTGCCAAATAAACGGAATAATGAAAGTAATAAAGACAATTACAAACTCATTTGAATCATAAAAACACACCCGGAAGTTTAGCAGAGATTATGCTGCAGCAGAGCAGGGGAAGAATTAGGAAAACGTTGTGTGTATTTGGCAAAAAAAGGGGGCAACTAATATGATCAGAAGGAAGCCGCTAAATGTGTTTATTACTGTGAGTAAATTGCAAGATTGAATGTCCCGGGCTTTTAAATCATTGAGACAATTTCACTTCAGTTTCAGCTGCCTCGTCATAATGAACCAGAAATGATAATATTCTGATTTAAAACTCTGCTAATTAAAAACAAAGAAGTAATAACCGGTGCAGTTTATGGGGGAATAAAACAAAAAAGAAATCAAAACAAACGCGGTGTTGGTTGGATGTGGTTGGTGTGTAGACACTGGGGGAAATACACCTGAACACCTGAACTTATCTGCACATTCAGTGTTAAAATCTGATTTTTCTAAAACAGGAAAGGGTGAAAAATCATCCAGTGAAGAGAAATAATTCACCTGAGTGTATGTCTGTTTGTTTCGGGGGGTTTTCGCAAGTCTTCCCTGAGAGGAGGCAGAAAAACGCGGGTCACACTTGGTGTTTTTTTATTTGTTTTGTAAACCAGTTCAACTTGATTGTGGTGTAACTCTTGTTGCACAATTTTCTTTGTGCAAAAACAGGATTTTAAATATCTAAAAGACAAAATAGGTCGTTATCACTGGATAGAAAATGTTGGTGTTTTGCTGCCTCGGTGCGTGGAGGAGAGGAGAGTGGAAAGCAGAGTGAAAACAGTCGGAGCAGACGGGCAGAAAGAAGAGGCAGAGGGGGAATACTATGTGAAATCCTGCCCAAGGTATACGGTCGCTTAAAAGGCTTAAAAGCTTGGAGAAAATTGGATCAGGGAGAATCGTCACCCAACTTTCATTATTTCCAAGTGGTGTGATTGAATTAAAGGGCAAGATGGTGGTTGGAGAGGAGTGGGGTGGATGGGTAGAGGGGTGGAGGGGAGGCGGCGGCGGCGGTGGAGGGGTGCGTAATGGCGTGGTATTAAATTCTAATTAGAGATGCAGGGGATCAATGATAGGGAGGTTGGACAGCCCGGGCCCCCAGTGCCAGCCCAATAGACTGATGAGTTATTGTCATGTAAAAAAGCGCTAGCAATAAGACCAAACGCTTTGCTATTGTCCAAGCGGAAAGAGCCAAGTTTATTATGAGGACTATATGCTCTAGAGACCTCGGGCTAGGCGGCTCTTAGGGGGCTTTTCATAAAACAGGGCTAGGTTCCTATAAAGGAGGCCAGTTTTGGAGCAGGCGCTGAGCAGTGAACATCTACCCACCGTCCAGCCTCCTTCCAACCAGTTCAAACCAAACAAGTCATCTTTCCCCCCCATCTCAGACCGCGCGTCCTCCTCATTTTTGGTTTTTTATTATTTTTTTCTTTCAAACCCAATTTTTTGGGTGTTTTTTGTTTGACATTTTTCCCTGGAAGTGCAGCTTTCTATCTCCACCGAGCTTTCTCAAATGTATAAAATGGAGTATTCTTACCTAAATTCCTCTGCCTACGAGTCATGTATGGCCGGGATGGACACGTCGAGCTTGGCATCGGCCTATGCGGACTTCAGTTCGTGCAGTCAAGCCAGTGGGTTTCAGTACAATCCCATCAGGACCACTTTCGGGGCCACCTCCGGCTGTCCGTCCCTCACGCCGGGGTCCTGCAGCCTGGGGACCCTGCGGGACCACCAGAGCAGCCCGTACGCCGCAGGTAAGCAGCGGCTCCGGAGCCTCAACCCGGCGTATTATAGGACGCCTTGATTGCATTTGAAAATGGAAATGTGTTTAGTATTTACCAAACGAAATTTGCTTACACAAATGAAAGAATTTATCACGTTAGAAGCGATTGCAGGCAAGCGGTAATTCGGTTACGGGGTTATACTATCCCAGTCACACCCAAAACCGCCAACAGAATTATCTTAAGCTGCCAAAATGATAGGCATAATTTATTTACTTTGCGATGAGACATAAAGCTTCGAAAATAATTAGATAACCAAAGACTAAAGCTCATTATTGACACCGAATTGGAGTTACAGTAGCAACAAGCGGGGCGGATGGGAACATTATGACAAGTTTTCAAACTTGAGCCTCAATCTGAGGAGCAACAATTAGTTTAACATTACAATTAACCACATCACAGGTCAGCAACGTTATCAATTCACAACTAATTCACAGGTAATCAAAGGCATAATGCGATTGAAAGCTTCAGCTCCTTCGTCCTTAACCGGATTTTATACAAAATATCGAATTTGAATTTACTTCCATTTGACAACATCACAATTACACACGCTCCTATGTCTCCCTGTTTCTGCACTGATAAGACCACCGCAGGTCTAACGGTGACATTTCATTTCCTTTTACAGTTCCTTACAAACTCTTCACGGATCACGGCGGACTGAACGAGAAGAGGAAGCAGAGGCGCATCCGGACCACGTTCACCAGCGCCCAGCTGAAGGAGCTGGAGCGGGTTTTCGCTGAGACTCACTACCCGGACATCTACACCAGAGAGGAGCTAGCACTCAAAATCGATCTGACTGAAGCCAGAGTGCAGGTACGAGGAGCCACCGGCTCTCTCAACAGGCGCCAACCTGCTCCTGTTACGCACAATTACGCACAATTACGCACGGGTGGATTTATTATGCAAATAAGAAACTTTTTTTTTTTTTTTTAAAGCTTTAAACACAATCACTCATTTTTAACAGATTTTAGTGAAATAAAAGCTTTACTGGTTTCACGTGATGAGCTACTGGCCTCCACGTGCTGGCATCATTTCATACTGTGAAGGACTAATGCGCAAAATAAAAAGTTTGCGCATTTCTTTGGGGACATTTTCAGATATTCGAACCACCAAACACATTTATAAGCAAAATGATTCAATAATTGGCATCAACTCTGCCAAAGAGCCACTTTGGTGATTCCATACACAGTGGTTTAACCCTCTCTCTGTTTCCCAGGTGTGGTTTCAAAACCGGCGTGCCAAGTTCCGCAAGCAGGAGCGGGCAGCTGCAGCGGCCGCAGCGGCTGCCAAGTCCAGTTCCGGAAAGAAGTCCGACTCCAGAGACGAAGACAGCAAAGACACCAAATCCACCGACCCCGACAGCACAGGGGGGCCGGGCCCGAACCCGGTGCCCACCTCAAACTGCGGCGGACCGAGCCCCACCGGAGGCCAGGTCAACAACACCGGGAACGGACAGGTGGACCAAGTGAAGACCTCCGTGTCCACCGGCATGGGGGTGACAGCACCGAGCCAAGGCTGGGCCACCGCTCCGGGGACCATCACCTCTATCCCGGACTCACTGGGCGGGCCGTTCGCCAGCGTACTGTCGTCTTTGCAAAGACAGAACGGAGCCAAAGCTACATTAGTAAAGACCAGCATGTTCTAATGAAGCTGTGCAGCGGGGGGAGAGACACGGAGCAGAGGGAAAGAGAAGAGTTTCCTCCCTCCCCGGAGACTGAAAAGCAATTGCTCAAGACAGACTCACGGACAATAATAAGCAGTTAAAAAGAAGATGACAACTCTGTTATTTTATTTTTATGCCTTGCGCCGTTTCTCGTTGACTCCTTTGCTGTAAAAATATCCACCTTGACAAGTCATATTGTCTTATAATAACATTTTTGTTTTTACAAGCGCAAGTTTCCAGTCTTATTTAGGACGAAATATCCTGAAATAAAGCAGAATAAGATATTTTACTGTACTAATATCAACAAAATGAAACATCTGTTGAGGTTATTCATGGATACACACATGCAAGATTACGCATCTCATCCCAAATCCAAATGTCCTTCGTGTTTTAAGAAAAAGAAAAAGAAAAAACTCAACATGTTTAAGACTGAATACTGGTGAAGTGACTTGTTCAGATGAATATTTTTTGGCCAAGTTTAAGAGCGAACACAGACGTCTGCGCACTGGAAAACGCGTATCGTGCCATCAGCGAGCAACGTGTCAGAGTTCAACAGCTGCTTTGTTTGGTCAGAGAGACGTTCAGACTGAGGATGCTCTCTCACAAACCCACGCCCTCGAAAACAACAACAACAACAACAACAACAACAACAAACAATAACAACAACAATCCAACAAGACGCTGACACCATTTTGCTTTTCTGTTCTCCGTAAAGACACGACGTGCTGTGCGGAAACAGCCTCTTACAGCTGCGGGTTTGTTTCGTTTCCAGGGCTGCTGAGAGTTTAGTTTCTTTAAATTATCGATATAAACACAAATATTTCCTCGAGAGAGAAAAAAAAAGGCACAAACTACTGCAATGTTCACCTCTGACAGGAAATCTGTATGTTTTGTGTGTCTTTCTACGGCAGTGTTTTTGTGGCTCAAATTGTATAGTGTTAATACGTACTATTGTCTCCTATAGTTGAACCATAGGCCATACTCCCTCGTAGATCGATCATACAAGTCTTTTTGATGTTTTACAAAAATTTCCCTTGGAAGAATTTATTTTGGGTAAAAAAAGGGAATGGATGCAAACATTGTATTTATTTCTATATAATTTGCATGTTGTCTCTTTGTCTGATTTTCCAATGATTTCCCTCCCATTTTGTGAGCATTATGTAACATGTTTTGTCCGGGATCTGAAAGTTATTTATATGTAGGTAATGAATGCTTATATTTAAGAAGGAAATATTTCTACATGTGCACATAGTTTTCCAGGTGTACCATTGAAATGGTTGTTGATGATAAAAAAAAAAAAAAAAAAAAAAAAAAAAAAAATAGTCCAAGTTGTTTTTGTCATGTTTTCTTTGGACAAACTGTGGATAAAACTACAAGCTTATTGGTTATAATATAAAAACAGGTTTGCATTTTCTATCCTTATACCATTTCTGTATTTTCTTGCTCATAAATTCAAAGGTTGTTCGGTCATGGTCGTTTGAAAAGGGCCGAGGGTTCAGCACCACGGACAGCACCGCGCCGCCTCATCCAGACTTCAAGATTTATTTTTAACAAACAAAAGGGGGGAAATATTTGCCTTTAGATGCACAAAATTATATGCACGAATTATTCCAGTACATGCATATGTGAGTGTCAGTCTCCTAAAGTAAAATACAGTGTGAAAAAGTTCATTGACACCGAGAGAAATCACTTAATTTGAAAGAAGAAAAACATTAAAAAACCGAGAAAAATGGAAACCAAGTTGAGCTGAAAGGAAACGGCAGAACTTGACAGCAGTAATCATACATATTAAAACTTAAAAAATTATTTTAAAAGCTCAGTGATGGATTTATAACATTTTTTTTTAGATATAAATATTGAACTAGATGTTATGAAAATGTGCACCGCGTCACGTTGTGACACACTGGAGAATCAACTTCAAGGAAAAGACTCACATGTCACAGTCACATCAACATTCATGAGACTGATGTTCCTCTGAGGTCACAGTTAGTGACCCAGTCTGAAATCCAGTAATTAATTGTGTTGCTTGATCACAGATATCAGACTGATCAATTTGGAATCAGGAGTTAATTTATTGTTGGGACTAAATCTCTGACTTGTTGGTTATTTTTAGTTACCCTGTTACCCAAGAATGGGCCATAAATAAGTGACAATAATAATACAGTGGTTAGTTGTGTCTGTCCATAGGCCACATTAAGTCATATTGGAAACACATTGTGGCAGGTTTATTTCTTTTCTTATTGTTTAATTTTGTATTATTGATTTTCCAACGTCATTGATGGATTATATTAAAGAGAAGAAAACCAGGCAGCAGCTGAAGGGGAAACAAACTTCAAACAAAGCACAGGTTTGTAAAAAAGACCTGACTGTTTCCTCGTTCACACACCTGCAGTGTGTTGAAGCCGGTGGCAAGAGTTCAGCTACATATTTTAAGTGTTTATTTGCTGCCTTTCTTTGCTTTATTTAAATATTTGTGGAAATTCATGTTTTTTTTTTTTAGCATTGTTGCAAAATTACAAGACAGACGCAGATTTTTAATTTATAACATTTTATTTATAAACATACAGTATGCTATAAATGCCATTGCATTTAAACATCAAATTAATCTATATTTCGGATAGTGTTCAGGTGAATATTACAATAAATACAGAACAGACGTAAAGGTTTTCATTCCCCAACTATCCTGTGAAAGAAGACCGTCTGGATACAGAGCTCCGTCTCAAAGATCCCGCTATAAGAGACTCAGCCGAGATTTATTCATTAACTAAATGAGGATAAAAAATAAAATACACAATCGGAACAGAAGCTTAAAAATACTGGAGATCAGAGAGATGAACCCGGAGGAGAAGCTTGGCTATAGGACGCAGTTCAGGAGGAGGAAGAGGAAGAGGAAGAGGAGGAGGAGGCTGCTAGTTTGCTTTCATACAGCAAATCATTTGGTTTTAGGCTTAAACGTGCATTTTTTTGTTTTTTTTTTGTTTTTAAAACATCCACAATACATAACCGAGCTCTTCTCATACAAGATCATAAAAAGAAAAGAAGCAAGTGACTTAAAATGTCCAGCTGGCGGCACAGATCTTTAGTTTTCATCCAACCAAATATTGCACAGGTGCAACTGCTGCTGGTATGTGTGTTCATATTACCTCTGCTGCTTAACTAGATGTAACATGTACTGCTGATTTTTATGTTTTTATTTTATTTTTTTTCATTTTTATTTTATAAATGAACCCTACCACTGAGCAATTATCAAAATTACCTCAATTAATAGCATACAGAAGTCTATATCGCTCTAGAGTAAAACATTCAAAGTTCAATCAATGGTTTCCCCCTGCAGTGTATATATACTCTATACTGTGTATTCTTCCAGATAGACAACAAGTGTGTTCCTTTCTTTGCACTGGGTTTATCACTGCAAATCACAGAGGAATCACAGGGGAGAAATGTGAAATCAAAGGTTGTTGTTCATGTGAAAATAAAACTGTACTTATCAACTGAAGTAAAGCGTGATGTAAGGGAGGGCTGCAGCCCGACTGTCTGCAGTTCTAAGAGTTCAAATTTGGCCAAATCCCTCCCTCCACCCCAAAAATAATAATGATAAAAAACAAAAAAGGAGAAATAAAACACCACAGAGCTGGTGTTTTCTTTCCTGCATCACCTTTCTTTCCTAAGGCACATTAAAGTCCTGACTTTCCAAGCTGACCCGCTGAGGAACAACCTGCTGCGACCCAGACGCACAACAACAGCTCACGAGTCGTGTTATTGCCCTAACGATGAACTACATCCATAATAATGTGTTTATATTATAAAGATCATTTTATTCTGAGCACAGAACGAGAGACACGAGAGATCACTGTTTGGGCCGAAAGGGTCAAATAACAGCAACTTACTCTTTATTGAGCCTGTGGATCTAAACGGAGGGTTTATAGTGACCTTCACTGCACTTTTCTAAATGAAGCTTGTATATTGTTTTGTTTTAATCTAGTACTTCATTAAGGGGAAATCAAATTAATAATATTTTTCAGATCCAGCCTGTTTAGAGAAATTAAAACGTCCAATCTGAGCTGCCTCACTGCGTATCTTTCCATATTTTTTTTTTCTAGCTTCATCTCAAATTAAGAAAATAAACTTTTGTTAAATGATAAAAATTGATTCAATAACTATATGACATATTTGCATTTCCATCATATGGAACTCAATGGTAAATATTTTCCATCTAGGAAACTTAGATCTGAACCGACTTCACACCATATTCTCTTTCTGTGTGTTCATTCTGACAGTATAGTGGCGGGGGGGGGGGGGGGGGGGGTCAACACAGCCTGCCTGTGTTTGAAGCATCTGTAAATGTTATTGTGTTTTCTTTTCAACATGGCCGCCGCCCCGGAACAGTCTCTCTCCCCCTCTCTCTCTCTCTCTCTCGCTGCATGATGAAACAAGAGTCTGTGTGGTGGTACGTGGACCAATCGCATCCAGATTTCACTCACGTATCAGATGACATAAACACGAAGAATATATATATATATATATATATATATATATATATTTTTTTTTTTTTCTTTTTTTTTTGTTTGAAACGTCTGACTGTTCCCAGATCCCCATTCGGCCCGACATGATGAATCTTCATGGGTTATTGAGCTGCAGAGGATGCAGAGATCCCGACACGCTGTGAAGGACACGATTTGCAGATAATCGGGTTAAAATGGGGATGGGGGGGTGCGGGTGGGGGTATCTTCCGTGAACCTTGTGCTTTTCTGTTGAGCGTCACAATGTGGTGGGCTGTCCGGCCGCTTGAAAGGAAAAAACAGAAACACAAGGAAACCCATATTTTTTTTTTTTTACAGAATCACATTTGTATTCAGGGATTTTAATGTGATGGACATGAAGGTCTGAAAAAAAGGAAAACCTCTTAATTTGTGGATAAAAACTCCAGAGTCTTTTGATTTGATTTGGTGGTTTTCCTGATCTCCAGATGTTAACAGCTGCTCAGAGGTTATTTACACATGAGCATGAACTTTTGCTTTCGTGCAGTCAAGGTGAAAGGGGGACGGAAAGTCACAGTCATCCTCTCGCTAACTGCAACATCACCAGCCTTTCTTTCCGCCTGATCCATCCCTCCACTCGGCACCGCCTCACCGTGTCTGACACGTCTTTATTAAAGCTGCTCTGGCAAAAGTTTTTATATTAAAATCTCCCTCGTCCTATCAGCCTCTCAGCAGGGCTGCAATAAAGGATGAAACCTTTGAAATACACCTTAAATGTATTAATCGTAAAATAGGGTCACGTTTACTTTGAAAACAATAAATCAAACAAACCTTTGTCCGTTTTTCTACCTGCTTCACGATGACTGTCTTCACTGCGTTATTGAAAACTGCAGTTGTTCATTAAAAGTGAAATATGGCTTAACATTAGCGAACAATAAGGAACAATAACGCCTCATCCTTTTGCTAACGTTAGAGAATGATAAAACTCTCTTTATGAGCGTTATGTAACAGGGAGGCTGTTGATTTATTTATGGTGGTTGTGTTTGTTTTTGTTTTTTTTGATTTCCTTGGAACGTGTTGACAGAACTTGACCACATTCAGAATTCAATCGGTTTGATGGATGGATGGAAAGATTCGTACAGAGATGGCAGATAAAGAGACAAGCAAGAGAAACACAGGAGGATGAAGGGGTGAGGATGGGGGGGTGGGGGTGGGGTGGGGTGGTACTCACAGCGGGAGCGGATGTAGCACTGGTGGCAGTTGAGGAGGCCGTTTCTAATTCGGACGTCCGTCCCCGTGGTCGTGTCGCCTAACTGTCCCTTACACACCCCACACTGAAGAGAGAGGAACAGAGGAGGCATTCAGATTAATATTAATGACTCATTAATTAGTCGTTATTACAGCTGAATATTAAAAAGGATAAAGATGATGTTAATCTGTATCTTTTCTTCTTGTTTTTTGTCAACATATACCATGAAACCCTCCTATTTAAAAAAAAAACTAATCTTTAAAAATAAAAGTTTCATCTTTTAAGAAAAAGATTCAGTCATTTTCCCTAAAAACAGCTGTGTCCTGTAGTGTTTAGTGAACGTAGCATTCAAACTTCTAAATCAAATCAAACACAGAACACGACTGAATCTTTGATGAAAGGAAGAACTTGGGGACGTTCATCCCTTTCTGTGTCGCCCACCTTAAAGCAGTGGATGTGGAAGTAGAGGCTGAGGGTCTCTATGATCATGGCCGCCCCTTTTCCCAGCGGCTGCCCACAGCTGGAGCACAGCTTCTTCCCACTGACGGACCTACAGGGGAGGGGAGGGAGAGCGATGGAAAACCTTTGATACGTGTAAAGTGCCGCTCTCCCCCGTTATTCCAGTTAAACCATGTCGACAGTGAATATTAGAAAAGCAACAAAGAGTTAATGTCAAACTGGAAAATTAATAAAGACAAGAAGAGGAAAATATTGTGTAACAACTGGCTGCAGAAAGTTTTCAGAAAGTACTTTTATTATATAGTAAACCAGTGTGGTGATGTGTATTTATATATGGGGTATATTCCACATCCTCGCTCAGCTCGTTACTCTGTGTCTTTGCTGTTTTCGTTTGTGTTTCTATTGATCAGGCTCCTGGTGTTCACTAATATTCATCAGGGTCAGTGTGTGTTCGCTCTCTGCACAGCTGACGTCATCGCGTGTTTACTGCTCCAGTGTTCCCATCGCTGATACTGTTCTACACGTCTCTCTGCTGTGTGCCATTTTTTCATGTAATGCTTTTATCGACATCTGATCTTGAACTGTAGAAAAAATTTTTGTGCATTTGCAGCAATGTTTATGAATGTGCTTCCTGTAAAATGAACGAATTAAAAACTATAAATAAACCTCTGCTTGGTTTTATTGTTGAGCTGAAACTCCAGGCAGGCTGGAGGCAGGTTGCAGTGGTTGCATGTTATGACATGGATGGAGAAATGTAGGCGGCAAAGCAGAAAATGACAATGCAGAAATGACCCCCTTCCCTTTCCTCCCCTCTCCCCCTCCCTCCCTCCATGTGGGCTGTTTGTGATGCAGTACCTGTTGGGAGTTGGAGGCAGTGTGTCTGGAGTTGGGGAACATGCTGCAGGAGGCTTTGATGAGCTGCGGCTCATGTTATTATCAATGGGACCACTCCTGGAAATGGACAGCAACATGCAACATGATGATGACTCACGGATACAGCGACACCATTGGTTGCCAGAGTCAGACGTGAACCAATCCAGGCCTGGGCCACCGCCGCCAAAGCTACTCAGCGGTGTTTGGCCAAAACCCAACCACACTTTATTCTTTAAAGTGTGCAGAATATGATTGTAATGATAATGTCTGAAACACATTTATCTTGACATGCAGTAATACAGCTTTGCACTGTATGGTGGAGGACTGTGAGGGAGTATTACAGGTGCATGATGCCACCTGCTGGCCAAACAAGTGAACTGGAGGTGCTGCCGGAAGATCCACACTAACCAGAACTCTACTTGTTGCTATTCTAACCATCTGAAATCTGCTTTTACACCTGGGATCAAATGTTAAGATGGCAAAAACAGAACAATATTTACAGCAAAAATGGTAACGACTTTCATGCACACAATATAAACGGCCTTTGCCAGATTTAAAAAGGACTGAACTCTGGTTTGAAGAGAGAGCGTCTTTTTCAAACTACCAAATCTTTGACTCATGGAGGTCTCTCTCTCTCTCTCTGTCTCTCTCTCACACACACACACATTCACACACCTCCTGTCTCCTGCAGGCCGGCTGGGCTTGTTGCTTTCTGCTGTGAGATCTTGTTGCTTCTTCACCGGAGTTGAGGATTTGGCCGACACCGCAGGAAGTTTCTGGCCGTTCTGCAAACTGTGAGCTGTGAGTGTTCCTGTCTGACTGCTGCTCTGACTCAACGAGCTGAGGATCACAGAAAGAAGAGAAAGAAAGAAAGGAAAAGAATATACATCACATACATATATTTTCTTTATTGAACCAATCCCATTCAGATCCATTTTCCTCGGTGCGAAACCGACTTGAAAACAGAACTGAGATAAAAGTTGAAGACACAATAAAATTCTCTAACATTTCATTCTAAGTCACTGTTGAGACGCCGTTCACCAACCTTCTTGCTGTCTTCATGCTGTCGTCAGCAGTGCTGATGTCACTGGTCCTGTCATTTTCCCTCCGTTTCGCCTCCACGCTCTCCGTGCTCCCCCTCTGCGCCATCCAATCAGAAACAGGGAAAGAGTTAGCCGAACAGCCAAACGTGGCCACCGAGCATTCGTCTAACAAAGCAGCTATCCATAATCAATCGGTTACTCACCGACTGCCTCTCCAGAAGTTCTTGTTTACGTTCCCAGTCAGCCAGCGAACGGACGATGGTGTCCTGGGGCGCGGCGGTGGAGGACAGCTCCCCTCGGCTGGGGGAGGGCAGGGCTGAGGAGCGGGGAGTGAGAGGCGCCACAGTCTCCTCCAGTATCTTACGCTCCTGTCGTGATGGGGGAGTCGGGAGAGTTACCAACAACGTGCAACTGCACTCTCATGGGTTTTCTTTCAGATTGAAAAATACACAACCCACACATATCGCACATTTAACATGTCTAAAATGATTTTTCATAAACAACACACACACACACACACCTCCTCATGGTACTTCCTCTCCTCCTCGGCCACCTCCCTCTGCGCTTTCTCCCACTCCTCCTTCAGCTTCTCCTGCTCGCGCCGGTACTTCTCCTGTTACCATGGCAACAGACACATGACATACAGCACAGAGCCTCAACGCGGAGGAAGACCGAACTGTCTGCGGGTGGATGTTTTGGCAGGAAAAACAGAGACGATGCGCAGATATATCTGGCAGCAGAAAGGTTCTTTGAGTGGCTTCGGTCTTTTTCTGAATCAGTCGGTAAATAAAATTCTCTGCTGGTGATTCCTGCTTTAATTTAACCCGAGAGGGGACTGAGACCCGGGGGTCCTGCTGCAGTAACTGGTGATATATCAGGGGTGTTCTCAGTGTGTTATCTGAATATGAGCCTTGAATTGGAGCCAATAAATGACGGGTAATTTGCTTTTCCTCTGTTATGGCTAAACACTTGCTCAGATCTGATTTGCTTGTTAGGGATAAAAAAGCAAACAGAAGAGACCAGATGCAGGCAGAGCAGACAAAGGCAAAAGCAGAGCATGCAGAGCCTGTTGAGCAAAGGGTTCCTACACAATTTTTCATTTTAAAAGTTGGCCCTAAAAATTTAAATTACTTTTATGTTGTAACTTGATATACGCCGCACAAACCCCATAAAATAGTTTTTTAAAGCCTTTTTAGAGTTGTTGTGTGGGAACCCCCCCCCCAGAAAAAAAAGAAAGCCAAATTAAAGATAAAAGATTTAAAGTGAAAGCAACTTAGGCAAGACAGATGACAGACTGAGGTCGAAGCACACGGACAAACACAGAGTCAACCGGGGAGGGAACAAGCACATCGATGCACCAGACATTCATCCATTTCGGCGCATCTCATCTCAAAACAGTCCTGCAACGACCGCAGAAGGAGAGAAATCTGTTCTCATCACTGTTGATCTCCAGATGTATTTATCAAGATGATACTGTAGGTTGAGTACAGTTCACCATGGATACGAATGAATCCATCAAAAATGTTTAGAGAGAGAGAGATATGTGGGACTTGAGATGCACCTCTTATTGGCTGAGGAGAGAGAGGGTGATTTGGGCAGCAGCAACAGCAGCAACCTTGGACAAAGTCCTTGTCTGTGTATGTGCATGAGATGGAGACGGGGGGATAAAAACCAAACTAGAGGCTCTTCCTCTACACAAAGTCGCCCTCTAGTGGTCAAAGTGCGCACAGCAGTAGTCGGGATGTGGCTTCAGGAGGGGGGGGGGGGGTGGTATGCTCAATATAAAACAAATATGGAGGCAAGCTTTGCAAGTAGCAATGAAATGTGTGTTAATCCTTCTGACTGTAAGCTGAGCAAGTCACACAGAAGATGACTGTGCTGTTGCATGGTTTGAATTCACTGTCGGGGGTTTGGTCACCAGTGAAGCATCCCAGTTTATGGCTTTGGTGAATTACAGTTTAGAAGACATGTAAACACCTGGGCTGAATTTGTTTGAAAAGTTGAAAGGCTTGAAGACACTTAGGTTGAATATAATGTTTTTATCTTTCAGTGGCTATATGTTGACATCCAGTTAGACCTGGTTAGGGCTGAGATACACAACCCCCCGTTTACACCTGGTATTAAAAATCGATCCGTATCCGCACACTTCATCTGGATAAGGAAAAAACGCAGGTCAATACAAGTTTAAAATCTGACCGACAACACCTCAAATTACTCAAGTGCAGGTTCCGCTCTAGGTGTAAACGCGAAGCCCAGATTAGATCATTGATTGTTTATTATCTGGATACAGATCACATTTTAATACCAGGTGTAAACAAGGTTATAGCCACTGAAACGCTGTGATACTTCTTATGTCCTCGAAGTTTAAAAACCACATCGACTTTTCAAGGAATGTTATCCCAGATATTTTTTTTCACTGCAAATCAGCCAATCAGAATTTACTGGTTTTATACTGTGATGCTCGGATTATTCATCGACTCGTGTGTAGTTTTGTTAACCAGTCATCAGTGATCCCTGTCTGCCGCGGATACAACATGCAAATTACTTCAATCTAGAGTCATAAATTCAATACCGTGGTCTGAGTCAGCGACATATCCACTGAGATGCAGTGTAAACTTCAGGCCAATTAAGAGACTGGAGTTTTAATTATAGTCTAGATCACAAAGCATATGTTCTACTATGTATTTCCCAGTGTATTATTTAAGCTAAATGATCAGCAACACTTTGAAAAGATCTTTATCTTTAACAAAGGCACATCAGTCGTTTTCAAGTGTCAAAGCCGTTGAGTTTTACACACTTTTTACAAACTGCTTATAATAAGTACTTTGGTTTTTATACTATTTGTCTGCTTCATATTTATTCATACAGACTGTAATGTGTCTACTTGACTGTAGTTATGTTTACTGTATGTCCCACTGGAGACACTTAATCTCGTTGTACACTGTGCAGTGACAATAAAGGCATTGAATTGAATTGAAGTAAAAACTCAAACAAGCCTAATGGAGGGTGTAGCTGCTGGGCGCTAAAGAGCAAATCATTACGTTATACTTAAATTTAAGGTGGAAATAGGCTGATAAAGCTGCGCGTGATGACGGGTAAACTTCAGCTATGTGTGTGAATAATACACAGACAACACTGTAAAAAGTGTGTGAGGCCTCATAATTAGCTAGTGTGTTCATTTAAGATGGAGGTGATGGAGAGGTTTACCTCGACCAATCACTCCTTTCTCTAGGACGAGTTTTTATCCTCAGTTGCTAAAATGCAATAGATGTTTTTAGCTAAAAGTCAGTTCTGTGACGAACCCTCACAGTGCAGGTGCCTTGCTCTACCCACTGAGCTCCGTAGGGAATTGAACCGCTAACCTTGCAGACTCATGCGTCATGCTCTTTACCCTGTGAGGTAAACTGTGTACCTGCAGCATGCGCTCCTGCTCTTGCTGCCACCTTTCCTGACGCTTTCGCTCCTCATCCGGGTCCCAAGACCAGCGGTCACCCCGCCTGGCCTGGGGCAACACCGGCACTGACACCTGATAGACCCCAACACACACGAACATACACACAAACCCACCCACACACACACACATACATATCAACATGCACAAAAACACACACGTCACACGAATAATCATGCACCCACCCATGAGCCAGTCACACACACACACACACACACACCCACACACACAATCTCACCCAACCGTGAAGCCAGTGACAGATTGATATGGCCCCCAACACACACACACACACACACACACGCACACGCACACCAACACAAATCAACACCAATGTGCACACACATCCACCACAGGAGAAGAAGAAGGGAAGGGAGGAGACAGAAATAGTTGGTCTACCACAACAGCACTACTCCAATGCTAGCCAAAGGACTCCTACTAAGGAGAGAGAAGACAGAGAGAGAGAGAGATGAGCTCAAATGAAAAACGAAAGCAGTCTCGGCCGTCGTCTACAGCATCCTCATCTGGCATGCTACATCAACAGCTCCGTGTGTCCTGTGATACGCAGTCGAGCCCTGACACAGTCTGAGCCAAAGCTGCACTAAACAAATAAAACCTGATGAAATGATGATGACATTTTACTTACAAACCAACTTTATTGGAAAGTGAGACATGAAAACTAAATTCAGACTAAACAGGATGTGAACACTGCTACAGAAAGCGTTAATGCAGAGGTTCATGTTCCTGTGTGAGAAACTCACACTTTTAAATCTTACCTGCAGAATTTTTTTAATTAGTTTTTCTTTCATTCTGATTTATCTATTTATTTTTAAACATTTTAAGTTAAACTAAACTACTGGTACCCATGGTAACGCAGGAGGTGATAAGCCAGATGAGAAGCGGTAAAAAGGGCTTTTCAGTGAAATGATTTTACTCACGTTTCCACGGCGATCCTTTTCTGCCTCTTCTGAGGAGTAAGTGTGAGAGAACAAAAAAAAAGTTAGTTAAAACACCGTTTAAACAGACAGCTTGGACACAGGTGCTCAAACTACATGTCGTTTATGATGGGAGGGATTATTTATGGAAAGGAGAATGTGCCAGGTGGAGGAGGTCTGAGGACCTGAGGAGGAAAGATGCAGATGACAGAAAAAGAGACAGACCAGACCAGGAGGCAGAAAAGCAGTCCACCAAAAGCAACAAACTACATCTGGGATTCATCGATCAGACACAACGTAGTTATCTCTTCATGCTCATTCATCTTTTTTGCATTCTGCTATAAACTTATGATCAGTTATAATAATATATAAATGGGATCAGGATGTTGAGGTTGGATTATTTCAAACTAAATTTTGTTGCTTTTGGTAGAAGAGCCAGAAAGAAGCATTATGCTAACGCTATCAAACAGTTGATGAGGATAATTCAACAAGTGAAAATCTGAATGTATGTGTAGATTTTAGTCACTTTCTCTCACATCACCTTTTAAGAAACTTCTTTAATTATAATTCTCATAAAACCAGATAGGCTGAGCATCGTCACCTTTCTTTTTACATAATGAGACGCAGCCAGTATTCACTCAAGTTTCTGCTGCACAGATCTTTTCTTTCATCACTGATTACTGTGAAATCTTCTTTTCATTTTGTGCCATTCCTTTGTATTTTGACAAATCATGTTTAGTTTAATATGTTTTTTCCTGTGGCTGCTTCACGTCATCTGTTTCATTTTTATGATCTGGTTTTACGCTGTCGTATAATGTGCACATTAAAAACTACACTGAATTAAATAAGTGACCTATTTCACTGAAGAAAGGACCTCACAACAATTAATCCTAATCAACATGATGATACCAACATGAATCAAAATGAAGTTAGCTGTTTCACAGTCACAATTCACTGATGAGTTAGACCTGAAACAACTCTGCACTTGTTTCATTGTGGAAAACTGCAGCACAAATGAGAAACTGCAAAACACATTTAAAATGGAGTTAGAACGTCACTGATCATCCACAGGACTCTGGAGATGAGTTAAAACGGGGGGGGGGGCACAACAGCTGTTGTGTAGCTCTTGCAGAAATGGCAGGGAGACCCTGTGCATTCACCACCGGGGGGGCTCACCACGAGCTCCGTCGATAAATGTGAGGGTTTACCTGGTGGAGCGAAGAACTCCCAACGTAACTTAGGGTTGCTGGTTGCCAGCGGAGACCTGACACTGTTTGCAAACTCTAAAGCGAAATAAAAAAAATATGTGGGTGGAAGGAAAAGAGGGAATGAGGGAAGGTAAGAAGGAAGGGAGGAAGGAAGGGAGGGAGGGAGGGAGGGATAGAAAGATGTCAAAATCAGGTGTTGGAATGGACATTGAGAGAATTAGAGAGGTCAAATTGGGGGAAGGGTTTCACAGTAACGCTCCAGTGTGGACTCTAAGAGGATAAGCAGTTTTTGGAGGTTGTAATTCAGATATAGTAAAAAGTCAGAGCATTTTCCACCAAACTGGAATTTCCAGACAATCCCAACATGAGAGCTAAAACATGGACGGTGAAGCGGGGCTGTATGCAGGTTGTCAAAATGGGCCGATCAGGGTCACAAATCAACGACAGCCCCTTTGACTCTGATTCTAACATCTAGCGGTTCAACAGCAAAACAGAAAAAGTGCAAAAAGTGAAAAACCCAGCAGGAGGATTCTGCTAATCCAACTCAGAAAACGAGGAGATGTATGGAAAAGAAGCTGCTGGCTCGGTTACTCGGCTGTGAGTAGTTCACTGACCTGCCGTCGTTTCCCGCGGCGGGTGATACCCAGACGATCCTGGTGCGGGTAAGCTCGGTACGTTCTCTCTTCTCCGTGACAGCTCCTGGGGAGTGGGGACAGTTGTCTGCGGGGAGATTCACAGATTAGATCAACGACGGGCGGGTGATGCGTGTTTTGGTGGCTGAGGTTTATATTAGTTCCGTCTTCACCTGTAAAGTCACCGTCTGACTTTGCTGCGTGCCGACGCCCGACTGGAGAAGACTGGAGATGCTTTGATCAGATGGTTCAGCCTTTTCTTGTTCTTGTTTGGCTTCTGAAAAAACACACAAACAACACAACTTTATCACCGATGTTCATCAAATCAAATGAAAAGTTAAAGACACTTTGCTTGACATGCACACGACCCGTAATGACAAGTCTGCGAGTAACCACAAGGTGTCAGCGTGCCGTTCAGACCTGAAGCTGGTGCTGGTTGAGCTGCAGCAGACTTTTTCTCCTCGGGAGCAGCTGCTGTCTGGACTCCAACCTTCCCAAAGCTTTCCTCCGGCTTCTGCAGTTCCTGTACAGGCCGCAAATTATTCCACATTTAGTCACCAGTGCATAAAACATGTAAAAAAGAAAAAAGATTTCAGTTCAAGATAAACTTATTAAATAACTTCTACAGAGGAAAGGAATGTGTGTCTGGATGTAGTATTTTAGATACAGATTGTAGCCGTACTAAACAATGTATGCACATGAGGGCAGACAGGAAGTGGTTTGGGTTTGATATAAACAAAGCAGGGCTGTCTGCTGCTGTGACTCCAGAGAACTAATTTCATTTACAGAGAAATATAAGTAGGACACTGCAAGATATTACTGTGAGTCTGTGCTACAAAATCCACAACGGGTCCCAACGAATCACCGTTTGGCTACGAACTCGGCCTGGCTGTATCCTGTCAATAAAACACTTTATTTTGACAGGGAGTTTACAGACTAATGCTCAACTAATGTTCAACAATGTCAACAGTTAATTAACCATTTAATGGTTAGGCTCAGGGAAACTGTTAAACACTCTCTGTCATCCTCACCGTTGGGAGCGAGGTGGGCCGACTCGGTGGCGTCGAATGCTCTGCGACTTTCTTCTCTTCTCTGACGTCCTCAGCCGCTGCTTCACTGGCGCCTCGTACCTCCTCCTTGGCCTTCGTCGACGCCGGGCTTCCTCCCGCGGGGGAGGCGTGTGGACTGTGTGCGGGTGACGCCGCTGAGGAGCGAGCGTCTACTGTGCTGTTACTGGTTTTGGAAGGGGATGCCTGGAAATGAGGAGGTGATTCCCTTCCTTGACTCTCAGGTGTGGTGGGAACATCGTCGCTTCCTATGTTGCCGTTGATTCGAAGCAAACCGTCCGCCTGGATCAGAGGACGACACAGTTAACAGTGATGAATAATTTCACACAAGTTCGGACAATACTTAAATCAATAATATGACTGAAATCCATGAACGTTTCTAACTTTTTCCGTACACCAGTGAATATTTCCTGCCCTACATTTACCAATTTCTGATATTTAAGCTTCTAGATTCTTTATTATTATTTGTGGAAAGGAGAACAACTCCTATTTACTCAAGGACCAAAGTTCAGGCAACATATCTGCATCTATAAACGTGCAAGAAACTAAACAAACAAACAAAAAAAAGCATGCACAGAATATCAAAACAGGAAACTGCAGTTGCTTAATACTGTGTGTGAATGACATCAGAATCAGAATCAGCTTTATAAGTCAAGTATGTTTGTGCACACAAGGAATTTGACTCCAGTTACAAATGTCTCTCAATGTGCAAAGTACCAATAACCACATCCAGGGAGGTACATGTGGACTTGAGAGCAAAAACAAGGACGACAAAGCTGAACAAAGAGAAATAAACATAAACATGTGACTTGAAATTGTGTGTGAACGACAAGTTAAAGATTCTGCACCTTAATTTTATGAAAAAAATAAAAATACTAAAGCCCAATGAGAGCTCTCACTTGTGGTCATCACCGGCCTCTCATCTCCGTTTGTTATCAGCTATTCATCCAGCTCACGACACCGTGCCGGCCTCTGTGACAAAGAGCCACTAACACATGTGTGAGGATCTCCTGGCGAGCCGTAACTTAAGACACAGCGGTGGAGCTGGGTGAATGTAGCCTCTCAGTTCTGCCCCCCCCCCCCCCCTAGCAGCTTGTGTGGGCCCGCTTTGTCTGCTGGGAGCCCACTTCACATTGAGAGGACCCTACTTGTCAACTTCTTAAGTCAATAGGGAACAGAGGGCTCCATTCAAAGCCGGGCTCCACTCAGACTCCTGACAAGACATTCCAGAAAAGCGCTCTGCTCCATTTGGTCTGATAATAACCCGCCCCTCCCTCTCCGCCACGCCAAAACATAAGATCTCATTTTGAATATTTCCATTTGGAATTTTTTTTTTTTTTTTTTCCAGAAGAAAAAGGAAATGGATCCCGTTGAAAGTACTTTGAGCTAAATTGAAACATTACATGCTTCTTCATGTGTTTTCCCAGAAACCGGTCGGCTCGTCACCATGGCGGCTCTGTGGCATTCTCATGTAAATGCCAAGAGAGCCGGAGGGGAATTCACCCACCGGCCGGCACGGAGCGCAGCCAGCACTGGGAAGTAACCGCATGCAAAGTGGTGGAGACCTCAACCATGTGCACTGCAGATCCCTGGCGGTCACACTCACCGAAGCTCAATCATTTAATTCATCTAATAAGAAACTTAGGTTAAAATAGGTCGCACTTCACCATGACAACCAGGCATCTGAAAACACATGGCTGTAATCCCAGATGTTCTCACAGCGCCACATGCTTTCATTGTTATTGTTTGGTGAAGTGATGTCATAACGCTGCTAATGTGAGCGGGTTACTCTGTGCCTCAGGGTCAAACTCACCTTGCTGGGCCGCGGTTCAGCCGCTGTGGATCGGGTCTCAAAGTAAGGCTTGGGTGTCAGCAAAGGCACCGGTTTGGGCGACAGGGCTCGGGTGGATGGCGGCTCGGATGAGCGGGAGCGAATCTGAGGCCGCTGGTGCGAGGACAAGTCTTTGGGAAACTCCTCGATCCGCGCCTCCAGCGTGGACGTGAACTTTGGAGCCGGAGCCGACTGCTGGCGCAGATACCTCAGGGGCCCATTGGGGTCCACGTCGAAGGGGTCTGGGGTCGTCGGGGAGGCGGCGAGGGAGAGAGGGAAGGGCGAGCAGGGGAAGGAGGGGTCAGCGGAGATGCTGCGATCCAGGAGCTTCGGCAGCTGCAGGCGTTCCAGGACCGCTTCACTGATGGAGAAACGCTGGGCGTAGCGCTGGAGGATGACTGACGCCTCCTCCGGGGATCTGGCTCTCCTGTACGCGTCTCGCAGCTCCTCCTCACGGCGCTCCCTAGAAGACACGAGGAGAGGAGGTGCAGAAAGGATAAAACTTTCAAATGTGAAACAACTAATATAATACAGTTTGATTTGCTACTTTCTATTAGCACTTCATTTAATATTTATTATTTTTGATTTAAACACATAATACAGTCAATATCACGGTCCAAAGGACATGAGCTTAATACCTACAGGAAATAACCAGGTGGATAAAATGCGCAGAAACAGCCACCGTGGACAAAGAAACAGCGGTTGAAAAGTCATTTTTGCTTAGGAAGGTTCCCAACTGAGTGAAATGACCCGGAAGTATCTAAGTGTCAGCCACGATAAGAGCTGATCCAATTCTCTCAAGGATAAGGAAATGAGCTCTAGTGCTTCCTATCTTATCTCCTTTAGCATAAGAAACACTGAGCCTTCCTTTACGAAAGGAAAGGAGAAAATGCCGTCCCACAATTCCTTGCTGCACCAACGTTTAAAACAATTGCACAATTGTAGTTTTACAGCAGCAGACCCACATAAACGTAGAAACAACAGAGCTACTATACGTTTGTGACACTAGCCAAAACTTATGGAAATAGCTCACTGCACTAAAAAAGATATTTTCTCTACTTAACAAAGCATATAAAACTATATATGGCCTATTTATGCCTAAATATAATTCATCCTGGCCTGTTACTCAGTTGAATTATTATTGTCTACTTGTATATTTCTTTCATGTTATCTTATTTCAACATATCGATTGTGTTTGTTTTTGTGTCTGTGGTGAGGAAAGCAGTGGCCTGTAAATCGTCTGTGTTATAAATAAAGTTGGTTTAAAAAAGAAGAAGTGATCGTGCAGCCGGATTCTCTCAGCACCGTTGTTCCCTTATGAATTCTCCTTCCCCTCATGACGTTTTGCGTCGAGGTCGAGGAAAAGGAGAAGAGATTATTTTGACTTTTCGACGGCAGCCATTGAATCCAAAGAGACAAACTGATTCACCAGCTAAGTGAGAAGCGCAGAGCAATATTACCAAGAGGTCACAAGATATCATCATAAAATCAACCACTAAAAAAACGTTACACAGTTATCCATCACAAGAACAGATCTATTATTTATACCTCTACTATTACTCATGTAGATATTCTCTGTCTTCTCCTGTTTCTCTGTGGGAGACCTACTTAACCGAGCTCCAGGAGGAGTCGCTGTCACCTTCGTGCCTGCTAACAGGAGTGAGACCTCCTTTTCCTCGACTCTAATGAGTCTAGTTCTGCACATGCACGTCTGGCTTTTTAGTGGAATACTACTTAAGACAAACGCTGTTACTGTGCGTTTCACATACTTGTCCTCCACTATCTCTCTGTACGTCTTGATGCTTCTCCTCCTGTGGGAGGGGCAGGTGTCTCCCGACATCAGCCGCTCCATCATCTTCCTCTCCTCCTCCTTCTTGATCAGATCCTGGGAAATACTCCTCCTTCGATTTTTCCATCGGGCCAGGTCCTGACACGCACAAGCAGATTTCAAGTGTGTCAGTTCCACATGAAGCAAAGCGAGAGGGTTCGGTTGAGCAGCGGCGTGAGACCTGGAGTGCTGCTGGGGCCCTAGAAAAACTGATTTAAGTGGTTTAACTGGGGCAGAGGAAGATATTACTGGAGTTAATGCTTCGGCCTGCAGGCGCTGAAAACCACTGCATATAACTGATCAGCTCCTCACACAGTGGGGACAAGAAATACAAACTGTGCAGATTAGACACAAACCTCATGGGATTTAAAAAACTATAAAATATATGAGAAAAAAACAAAAAAACCCCATCTTAGTCCAAAATAAACAGTCAGACAAATGTGAGACACTCACATCCTGCCAGTGATCCTCCTCTTCCTTCATCCTGTTGTACTGATTGTGCATCAGTTCATGACGCACCTGACTGTGGGGCTGCAAGATGGTATCCTCTTCTCCACGCATGTCGATCATACTCACACTCCTGGAGAGAGAGAGGGAGGGAGGGGGAGAGAGGGAGAGAGAGAGAGAGGCAAAGAATATGGATGATGAAAAACATGATGTTTATTTTTAAAAGTGAATTAGTCAAGTTAGGTTTTTTAGTTTCTTATGTCTTCATATTGCTGCTGCAGCTGCTAGTCGTTCATAATCAATCAATCAATCACAACTACAAGTTCAGTGCAGTGTGTTTGCATGTTGGCATCTGCTTCATACAGTCACACTGTCGGCCTAACCTTTTCCAAGACTCAGCCGTGGTTAAACGGGTTAGTTCATGTCAACAAAACACTGATAAATAATCCTCCCTAGAGGTGACACTCCACTCAAAATCCACGTTTATATACAACAGTATCAAACAAAACACATCATTCACAAAAGTATTTTGCAGCAGTCCATCATAAGGAAAAGAGACAAAATAAAATGTGACTTTATAAGATGAATAAAAACTGTGCGTCTTCAAAGATGACCTCTTATCACCCAACAGGCATAACTAAGATTTCAGATCCAACACAACATCCCGCCCGTCTTCCCCTCCGACCACATCAAACAGCATTTCTCCCTCCGAGTTATTCCTCCTTAAGTTTGTTCCTTTGTTTGTTTCATGTCACATTCCAACATTTGTTTCAACAGGAAAAAAGCATCAGATAAAACATGTCGGCTTTTTGAAAACATCAGCTGCAGGTAACTGTTGTGAAGCTTTTAGTAAACATTTCGATGCGAGCGCATGAGATGCGGCGACCAGTCTATTATTCATTCAGGCAAAAAGCTGGTTACAGAAGGTTCACACTGATCTTTTGTTTCGGTCAGTAATGTTAAAGCATTCGTTTTTTCAGAGTCTACAAACACAGACGGGAAAGCGCAGCCTCGCTGTTAGGAGCATGCAGCTGGACTGGATGTTCATCACAGAGTTAAGTCGTTTCATTCTTGTTTAAACAATTCCCCTGCTCATAAAGTCATGAGTGTAATAACTGCTCATGTTTAAAGACAGTCAGATGTTTAATGGAGCCCGCTGGTCACTGCGTGGACCAAACACACTTGTAGCAGGAGAGTGTTTTCAACCTGGGAGATGACTGACATCGTATTTCACTGTAAAAAGTTTTGTGCAGTCGTAAAGTTACAGGTGTAATTTGTACACTCTGAAGTGCATGTGCCGATACAATACTACAAACTTGATTTATTTCCTTGCATTCGAGTCATCTCCTGGTCGTGAATCCTCTCTCCGGCTTCAGGAGAAGCTGCACTTTATTTTTTATTTTTTTGTTTTGCATCAGCTTGTAGCAGCAGAGGAGATCACCATGATGGTTTCATGGTCATGTGTGTTTCATAAGGTAAAGAGGTGAGAATGGATGAGAAGATGATTGTGTTACATGAGACATGCAGCTGGCAGAAGCACCGAGGTGATGTCAGAGCAGCGTAGTTCACTAAGTCCTCTCCACAGCGACGGCTGCTGCAGGGAGTAAATCTGAGAGTGATGGATTGTTGCCAGCCAAAAAGTCAAAAAAGCATGTCCACCGAATTTACAGAAAACATATTTTCATGGTGTTTCGTGTTTTGTGAAGGGGGGCACTGTTGATACTGCTAAAATTTAACTTGTTATTTTATATTTTTCATGAGAGATGCAAGTAGGAAAAATCTGCTTAATTGGGAGACATTTTTATTGTCCATGTAAAGAAAACTTTTTGGAGAGATCATGTAACAAATGTAGTGATGCCTGTTTTTACTTTGACCTACAGCTCTATGAAATCTGCATAAATTACTGTAGAATTAATATGGATCATTTTTATAAATGAATTTATCTCATACAACTCAACACTTGTGCTGGAGCTGCTACGTCTAAAACACAAATTCGAGTATCAATTATTGACATTCAAAAGAAGATTTCAGTATCATATGAGAGGTTAGGTTGCAAATGTATGAAACACTCTTGTAATTATTCTGCTATTAAGAAATTCTCAACATATTATATATGTTGTAAACTGGCACAAAAATAATGGCTAAACCTTTAAACCTTAAACGTCAGTATGTGAAGTTCTTTAAATGACTTCAACCGTTTGGCAGCTTTTTCTCCACTTGCATAAATAAAAAATAAAATCCAATTCGAACAGTCAGTGAATGATTAAATGACTTATTGAGTGCGGTTTGTTCTGTAGTGCGGAGCAGCGTGGTGCCAGGCAGCTGAGCCTCTGAGTGCTTCAAAAGACAACTTACTGTGAGTCATCTGACACACTATCTGTGTGGCTGAATCTACAGAGGGCAGAGAGCATGGAGAGAGAGAGAGCACAATCACAAATGAACACAGGTACATTCAAGAGAGAAACTCATCATCCACTCGTGAATATTAAAAAACACAGAGATGGGATATTTGATTTGTAGCTAGTGGGTTAACATTTGTGTGTTGTGATCGTGAGGCAGTTATGACAGATTAAATACAGATTACGCACCAGGTAGGGTTGATTAACAGTGTTTTAGATAAACAAGTGTGTCCTGGGGGTTTGTGTGGATGCACAGATGTATTTGTCAGCTCCTAGGTTTCATGATAAACCTCAAACCAGGCACAAGGGGGCAGTCTCATCCAAAAACACAGCCAGAGGACAACAGAAGACAGATTTACTGCAGCACTGCAAACACAACGCTCTGCTGCCGTACAACAGATGCACACGGCATTGACCTTAGCATATTATTAAACGTATTAAAAGTAAGCACGTGCATCTCTTATTAGACAGCACGAGAGCAACATCAAGGCCGTGGCTCTTTCTCTCTTTCTGTCTGTGACCGCCACTTGTAGGTTTGGCCTTAACCACAAAGGTCTTCACACACTTCTCTTTTTATTTTTTTTTATGGAGCCGCCTCTGTGATGTTGGAGGGGTGTGAGAGCAATTGTGGCCTGTGGCTGCTCGCCACAAGAGAAAAAGGAGACTAAATTAAGAGAAGACTCTGTAAATCAAAAGCAGAGAGACTGCTTTCAAAGATGGCTATTTGCCACATGGTACGTTGTAGTAATCCGCCATATGTTTCTTTGTAGGGAGATGTCTGCCTGTGATACACTGCGGTTTACCAATTTCATTATTTATTTTGTTGTGATACGGGGAACTTGTGATTGCTTAATGATGGACCAATTGACTTCATGTACGTTTAGATATGTACATAATGTTTTTTTGTGATATTTTGGTTCAAATTGGATCAAACTCAATTCAGCATCAGCTGGAGTTGTTCCCGTGTCGGGTCTCCTGAAGAGATCAAAGATTTCCAGCTCAGGTCATGCAAAGTTAATCCATGTTCTCAAACTTTTTTTTTTTTCCCTCCAAATTTCTCAAAACCAAAACAAAACAAAAAAAAGAAGAAATTTGAAAGATAAAGAGTTTCCATGCACTCTGTACATTAACAAAAGATTTTTGATCAATTTGCATTCATGTTAAAAAATCTTGTGCGATCTTTAGGTAGTTAATTCATCCATTACTGTCTGAGGTCAAGGTCACATGCTGAGATAAGTATTGAAAAGGATCATGGGAAAAGTAGATCCTGTTAGTTACACGTTGAATTGTTGTAGTTCATTAAAATGTAGTGTAGTTGCTGGACGGAGCTCACGTTGCTGGAAGACCGCTGTCCAACCAGGAAGTCCCTCCCTGCGGGTCGTCACTTTCGCTCAGTGCCCTGCCCTTTCGCCGGCCTGTACCGGTTGTTTCTTTTGAAGTGGTTGCCATGGCAGCAGGCACGGGAAGAAAATGGGAGGGACTCTGGGTGGCGATGCGTTTAGGAGAGGTCAGCGTTCGACGGGCCCGCTTCTCCTCCTGCTCCGCATCTGCCACGAACGGCGCACCAGCGACCGCCTCCTCCCGCTCCGCTGGAGGTGGTTGTCTCCCGGCCGCGTTGACGGGAGCCGATGCAACCGCTGAGGCTGCCGTGGCGTTTCCTGCTAGAGGCGTCGAATGGTGGAAGAGTTCCTCTGAGCACGAGCGAGCTGGAGTACTGCAGAGAGCAAAGCAAACTAAAACGTACTGCCGCCTGGTTATCATCCTACATCATCAGACAGCATTCCTCTCGGCAATCCTACTGGACTTTATTTTCTGAAGACAGTAAATCTGAGAATATAACACAGCATGGTCACAGATCCATTCATAGCAGACTGGATGTGAAAACAGATCCGAGGCAAAGCAAAATGCACTGTTGTTTATCACCCTGTGATGAACAGCTACTTTCTGGGAGGCTTATTATTGGACTGTAAATTCCCAGAGTGCACGGTGGGGAGAGAGAGACTGGCCAGCTGCCGGCCTCAGTCCCAGCCTGCTCAGGGTCAGGGAAGGAAGAAGGCCTCATTTCCTTACATCCTGAGGGTGGGTCGCATGTTCATGTTCCCTGCCAGTGTGAGTGTGAGTGTGTTTATGTGTGTGTGGACGCAGTTTTTTTTCCACCACTAGTTTTGAAGGAAAGGTCAAGTGCAAATTAAAAGGTTACTGGAGGGCTATCAATTGTGCTTTCTTGGATCCTGCTTGTTCTATTTCTTGATTTAGATTTTTTCATTTCAAAAATGCATAATTGTAGATATTTTTCTTCCACTCAGCCAAATCTCTGGTTGGACTAATGAGCAATATTTTCCTCCCAAATGTTAAGACGACTGCTGGCATCTCTGCTCAAGATAAGAAACACAGTTAACAGCTAATACACAAACCACCGCAGGGCTGGATGCGAGCTCCACTCTTCCACCCAAACAAACTGAAACAAACATCTCAGCATGTTTTGCTCACGAAAAGGATGTTACAACAACAACTTTCCCGACACAGCTCAAAACACAGCTATGTCGGTGTGTAGAGGTGGCAACACTAAAACGCACAAACTCCTGCCTCTGTTTTTTCTCTGGAAAAATGCAAGCTGTTACTAAAGAAGCTCCTATCAAAGCCCTTATAAACATAGAAATCCCCCTTCTTCCTTGGAGCGCAGCAACACACACAAGTCTGATTTGTACCAAGGATTCTTTTCACTCCCTTGAAACGCTGACAATCCAATCAATGCTGTAACATCGGTGCCAGAAAATGCTGGAAACTGGGGGTGTGACTGTAATAACTCCTCCAACAGGCCTGTGAATGAAGCGTCTGGCTTGACGAGGAAATAACACAGGATAAGGCTGGATTGTGAAATAACAAAACTGACATTTTTTGTCTAACACTGGACTTCTGAGCTGTAAAATATACGACAGCATTGTGTCTTGACAGCTCATAATCCTCACCTTGTTACCTGACAGCGTGCTGTAAAATGTGCGGCCCTGAGGCAGACCTCGCGTTCCTCTTGCTAACTCACTGTTCACTCACTCGGGATAAGAGCGGCAGTGGAAACGATGATCAGGTAGCGGCAGCGCCCAAAAGAGCGAAGCGGCCGGATGGAAAAGACCTGCTATTTTCTACCACAGAAACAGTCGTGATGAAAACTGTTCACACTGAAGTCAGTGGATTTCCTCCCTGATGGGAACATTTGTTTTGGGACAGACGTGCAGAGGCAGTGATGCAGCAGAAACAGAGATTTCGTCTTTTTCTTCCTTGTCAAAACCTGGTGCCTACATTACCCACAATGCAACTTCAACAGCAACAGTTTGCTTGGAGCATCGGGTGTGCTAGCAGCTAATGTAGCCTCAAACCATTAGCCTCAAGCAGAGAAGAGGAGCAGCTAAAGAGATGTAGTTAGCTCACGTCTTTCTAACTGGACAATCCCAGATTTTTTTTTTTACTCTCAGACTTGTAGTCTTTTGCATCATGTGACATCATCATTACACACAGCACTGCATCACTCTGGAGCCACAAAAGGCTTATTTTTCACTTATTAAGTAGGAACTTCTTGATGTGTAAAATTGATTTACTTTCCCCTTCGGAAGCAACAAGCAAAAACTCAAAAACATTATCAACTATTTCTCATTAGAAAAACATAAACTGGTAATTTAAAATTCTACAAGACTCTAGGATCAGCGTTTAGATTTGGTAGATTTACAGGAACTACGAATGAGACATGATTATAAAAAGCTCAGTAAAAAAGGGAACTGGGCCGATGCCTTCAGGTACAGAGAAAAAAAAAACATGAATTAAGGTGAAGACCTTTGCTCTGAGGTGACCGTCAGGTGAGTTACAGTCTCCGTGGGGGACTCTGCATGGGGCGGGGGGAGGCTACAGGGCAGAGGCTCACTGCTCCTCCTCATGCTCGCTGAGTGGGTCTCAATGCAAGGTCTGGATGCAGTCTCCTCCCCCTCCTCCTCCTCCTCCTCCTCCTCCTCATCCTCCTCAACACTCTGATGCTCCTGCTGAATCTGTGTCTGGGGTTCAAGGGGCGGGGTGGGGGATGGACTTGGGGCGTCTAAGCTAGGGATCTCATTTGGACTGTTACGTCACCCATTCACACACACACACAGACACACACACACACACACACACACACACACACACACACACACACACACACAAAGTGCACAGGGAAGGAAGATGTGATTGCATTGCAGCAACAATGCATTAGCAACAGTGACATGAGGATAATCACAAGATGTTTGAAAACACACAAATGTGGTGACGGATGAACGGATTCACACGAGAGGGAAAAGGAGGATAAAGACACAAAAACGATGTGAAGGAAGGAGATGGAAGAGGAGAAAAAAAAAGAAAAGGAAAACAATAAATGCAAAATCAATTAAAACACGATGATTTGATGTAGCATAACATGATGAGATGAATGTAACAACAGGGGAAATGACAGATTGGCAGCACACACAGACACAACACACATTCCCCCTACTGTACGTCCACCTACTTTCAGGAACTTTTAAGACCGATCGCACTGCAGATAATTAATATATTCAGTCTCCTGCTGCTGTCTCTCAATAGATTATATACTCCTAACACTCCCTCACACCACTAACACAACATCTGATCAAAGCACATTATGCGATCTACTCAACTCCTACAGTGAGATCCACCGACAATGAAAAGCTTAATTCATCATCCCAGTGCGCTCACACGTCGACGCGCCAAACTAATAAATGTCAATAAAACCTTCAGCCTTTAATCTGCCTCATTTTTTTTTGTCCATGTAGCATATTTCACACTTTTGCTCCAAAATCAGAGTCCGTGCATATGAGAAACGCACATCTGGCCTCCATCAGCCGCTCCCATCTGTACAATGCTGGACAGAGAAAAATAATCAGCAGCTGAAAGGTTTCTCTCCGCACATCTGCAACTTGACACAAGTGACACTTACTCTTGCAAAATTCTCAAAAAAAAAACCCAAAAAAAGAAAACACAAAATCAAATCAGTCCATGAGGATGTTGCTAGGAATTACAACAGTGAATAATAAACAACATATGATATAATTGTTCTGTTCAGTATTGTCATGCTCATTCCCCGTCTATCTAGAAATTCTCTGGCTAATTCAAACATAAAACATGCAGGATGGAGACGACATCATCACATACTGTGTAGTTACAGGCAGAAATGTGGATTTTCTCTGCCAGGAAAGTTTTATAAGAAGCTTGAATTTTAAAGGTTTTTATCCGCAGCAATTCAACATCAGGCTGAAACAAGTTCATGGTTGTGAAAACCTGTACTGCTCGTTAAGCCAATTAACTCCTTACCACCAGTGTCAAGGACCCTCACTAGCTCTGCACTGTTAAGTTCAGCAAAGTCGCTCGACTCACTCGGTTATCATATGAGAAATATGTGACAACAAACACATGTCGGAGAGCAGGTTTTGTTCTAAGATGGAAATGTTGCTCTAAAGCAATTAGAAAAATTTTAAATCTTATATTCAAGCCTATGATAAACCCGGTGGTGAAGTGTGTCTTTGTTATTCTCTAAGCATTCACATATTTTCACTGTAATAAAACTGTAGTGTGGAGCTCAGTTGCACAGGACAACATTCAATCATCTCTCTAAATTAGCAGCATTAGCACTTAAACTGTATAAACCAACGGTCAGAATTTGAACACTTCATATGAGTGAATAACCAAAGTAACCGACAGTTTGTTGTTACGGTCACACTCACCTGAAAGGTCTGTCTCCCCCTATAGGTGACGTGGCAGTACTCCAGCTCTTGCGTCCTCCCTCCTCTTTGTCGCCTTTCTTTTTGCGGAGCGGCGTGGGTAGATATCCACTCTGGTTGCTCTTGTTGGGGAGGTACTGGTTAAAGGGCATTGCAGTTCGCGGCTCGCTGACGGACGTCCGCCGCGCCAACATGTCATCCTTACGGATGTCTGGCATCTTCCTGTGGGGGGGACCGTCGGACTCTGAGTCGCTGCCACGGCCTGTTCAGAGGAGGAGATGGGGGAATGAAGGTTCAGGTTTGCAGGTGTACTTTAAAACACAGGCTGAACTACAACACAATAAGCTCTCTTTAGAAAAGTACAGCAGCCATTTTTAAAAACAATATTATTATTATTCAAGAGACAGTGACAAGTAAGAGCTTCTTTTCATTACTCAGGGATGCACTGAAGGATGAACTAATTCCAGTTAGACAGAGGTTTCATTTCTCTATGCCGTGATAAGGGTCACTGACTGAAGGCTTATTCAATATACGTGAAATTACTTTTAAAAATATCAAGGAGGCAGTGCGACTTAATAGGAGCCGCCGCCGCCTGAGCATTGATTTCCAGTAGCTTGATGCTACGAAGATCAATCTGTGATTATTGGAAAACTCCTTAACTCAAGAAGATGCAGCATTAGGAATAATCTGCAGATTCATAACAGATTCAAAATGTAACAAAGATTTATTAGACATCAAATCACTTTGCAATTCTATATACTTTATATATTTTCCCACTTAAATGCAGATAAGCTATACTGTGATTCAACGTCTGCATCTATGATGAAGCATGTGAAGGCGACAGTGTCTCTATTACTTTCTGAATGATAATTTGTTTTAAAAAAACGACTGTGATTCCACTTTAAGCAGAGAGCAAGAAACACCCAGGGCTGCTGAGTCATTGTTAGAGAGAGACTGAGAGAGACTGAGAGAGAATGGGAGAGAGAGAGAGAGAGTCAGAATAAATCCAAAAATAAGCAATGCAGAGAAACAACTGATTGAGGAGTCTCGTGGATACCTCAGATTTCTTATCTCTAAAATATAGTATTGCCTAAAATCCACAGAATCCATCCTCAAGCTGTTACTTCATACCGACCTATAAAACATTATATGCTGTGCATTCCAGTGGCTGAACATAAATCAACCTTGAGCAGGTTGACGGCCTGTTTTTATGAAACAAAGCAAGTATCATAAATCATCAGAGAAATTTGCATCGTGCAGCTCGTGCCGACTAAATTCTAGCCCACAGTTTTTCGGAAGAATTCACTTAGGATGCCACCGTGTCTGTGTGAATCGGCGCTTTTAATGTGAGCGGCAACACCTGGCTTTGCAGAAGTGCATCGCTCAAGGACTTTCCCCCGCTCTGCGTCTTAAATTCCTCTGCAGGATGTGATCCTGAGAGCACGTACACAAGAAAGAAGATCAGGCTCGCCGCGGAAGTCACATGTTTACGATTCCAGTGATCTACCATTAACATACCAGTCATTTCCACCTTGGGTTAGCCCCCCCCCTTCCTTTTTTTTTTAAGTTGCTAATTCTACTCCAGATTCAAACAGATGAAAACGGATACCTGCAGCCTCGCTTTACCCAAGGTCTCCCAAAAATTCCTCTCCAAGATGTTCAGCACATGTGCTACTGGAGTTCCCCTCCCTTCGGGTGCATGTGTACTCAATCTATGACCCTTGAATTTATGACTCAATGTATATATTTTCCAAGTATAAACCCCTCAATTTCAACCAGATCTAACCCATGAAACCCCCCCCCCCCCTTTGGTTCAGAACAGATACATGTGGAAGCAACCGCAGCTATCAGTGGAAACAAACGTCACTTCTTCAACCTCTTTCTATGAATAGACTTCTTCTTCTTTTTTTAATGTGGTCTAAAAGATTGACAGATCGGGGTCCAAAAAGAGGCCTTGAGGAATCTGCACTTCCAACAATGAATGGTTCAATTATGACTCTTAACCCATCAATTGGAACCATGAGCGACTCTACCATCCAAGTCTATCCATCTTTAAGGAACAACATATGTCTTTACAGGGGTGATGTCGTCTCTGCACATATGGTAACACTGACGCTTCAGGGAACGTTTATCGTGGGTCAGTGCCACACTGTACCAGAGCTCCTCAGAGTCTTAGTCACATCAATAATCATCAACGTGCTACAGGAGAAGTAAAAGCCGTGGAGCCCGGTTCAATATGTTCTACTGTAACTGAAAACCTGGAGCGGGAAAGACAAATGAAGAGTGACAGTGATTCCCTCTAAATTTCTAACAGCATTAAAGCGAAATAAATGATGAGAAAGCAACAAAATATGATCGTGTCACACAGATGTGCCGTTTCCTAATCAGGGTGAAGAGCAAAAGTCTGCAGGAGTCACATTCTGAAATACTGATCTGGACTATAAGACTAAGTGTGAGCGACACGACTGCTACAAGTTCACTGTAACGCTTAATAATGGTAACTGTGCATGTGTGCATGGGGCTGTCAGAGCAACACTGTGCATCTGAACATGTTGGAGGGTTTTTGAATCTTTCCAGAATCAAACATGCAAGAGCAAAATTTTAAGTGATGGACTTCACAGCGTGTCTGTGCGCTATAATGTAAGCTGCAAATGTTAGCATGCCCCGGCTAACTAGCATACTAGCTAGAGTAGTGACCTAGCACCCCATAGCAAAGGGCCACATCATTAGCTAACTATTACCGGAGGTTGAAAAATCTTTTCTTCACGACAGGAACTTCAGCTGAGTGGAAGCCAATCCACGATGCTACAACATCTGATCGCTAGTTAACGTTAGCAGCTCTTTAGCTATTGGATTTGAGCAACTTTAGACACCTGAGATAATGTCATGTTTAACCATCATCCTTAAAGTCTGTTCTCCTGTACTAAGGAAAAAACACTGTTTAAAGCATAAATCTAACCACTGCTGTTATATTACATTGTGTCTATAATAAGCATCCAAACGGGGTTATGTTGGAATTAACATTTTAATTAATGCTACATTTTTTTTTTATTGGCAATACTAGGGCTAACTATAGCTGCTCTGCAAAACACAATGCTGCAGACAGCTGCTACACGGATGATCCAACGTGGGAGGATGTTGACTTTTTTGTGTTAATTATCAACCTGGCTACAACTGATAAAATCTGCTAGCATGAGCTGTCGTGTCAGCTGATAAAATCCACGACGAATGCCCGACGATGATCATCTCCGGTGGATGGAAATGTTGCTCTGCTGAATTAAATTTATAAATCTGCTTCAGGTGGAGCAACGGTTACAAAGTGGGACAGGGCTGAGCAAAGGGTCAGTTCATTTATCACTTAGAGACACACAACTTAGATGTGTTCACTATTATTAGATGTATGTGTGTCTTTTTTAAACATACTGATGTTTGATATGCGTTATGTCCTCGAGCAGAAAGCGTATGTCAGATATGAGCTTTAGAAAAACCTGAACTCGACTTCAGAGCTATACGTTCTACTAAACATCTCAATTACATCATGTCAGCACCAGAAGCACAAAGTGCCTCATTTATCAGAACTGTAACCATCTACAAACCCGGTTCAAACAAAAGAG
Source organism: Seriola aureovittata (assembly GCF_021018895.1). Taxonomy (NCBI): domain Eukaryota; kingdom Metazoa; phylum Chordata; class Actinopteri; order Carangiformes; family Carangidae; genus Seriola; species Seriola aureovittata. The sequence goes on from NC_079371.1 coordinate 3,816,134, forward strand.
CGTCGCCGATATTGAATTTCTTTCAGATATTGAATTAAACTCTTTTCCATGTCCCCTGATCACTGTCAGGGTGAAGTCTGAGTTTACGGGTCTGAATAATGAAAGGGCTTTGTCTAAAGGTCAGGGCAGGGAAAACAGGGCAGAGTTCAGTTCGTGTGCATGTTAATAAATGGATACTCTTGTTCAGAGTCCCCTCTCTGATTGGCTGATAACTGCATTGTTATCCTTGTTCTCTGTTCTCTCATTTGTGCCTCCTGGGTCTGATCTGAACACTGATATTATGAGAACCACAATAACGGCAAAGGGTTTAGAAACACGATCAGAAAAAATGTCGAAGTAAATATGCAGGTTTTTGACCCGAGTAACCTCTCTTCTCCTGAATGTGATGGAGCAACAAAAGGCGCCTCTGACAGCAGGAAATTCAACAAAAAAACTTCCACCTTTATTATGTTTGTATCATCAATCCATAATGTTCAAAGCTTTCCTTTGTAAAAATGTGTTATTTTAGTTTTTAGTAAGCCCACGTCTCCAACCTGCCTCCTCATTTTTTCATCAGTTAACAATTTTCTTTTTAAACTTTGGTTACTTTGGATCAGCTGTGGGTGTATTTGAATACAAGCTGCGTGACAAATGTGACTAATCGGCTGTGGGTTAGCCACGTTGGTGGAGAGAGATTAATTGTGGGATTGGTTGTACAGTAAAAGCAAAAGGGTTTTAAATAAACGTCTTGTGGCAGCTTTCGCATCCCGGTCTAGTGAGAGTGTGGAAGGAGGAAAACGGTGTCTTTCACAATCCTTTGATGGATTTCACCTTGATCAAGTTTAATGGATTCACAGGGTCTGATACCAAAATGTACAGTAAGTGATGGCAGACTAAGGCTGAGACTCTTTGTTCTTTGCAGTAGATATTGCACTAAAGAGGAATTTTTTACCAACAACAGCTCGGGTTTTTTTGGACGGTCCGAGTGTTGGTGACAGCAGCTCGGGGCTTTGGAGACGGCAGTTTCCTTTGCACTTCCCTCAAAACAAAAACACAGTCAGGCAGGATGCTTGGCCTCGCTCTGTATTTTCCCCACATGCAGCTCGGAGATGAAACATACATTGCAGTTTGCGATGACTGCTTTAACCTTTTATAGGCCGCCATTAAAAATTTAAAAGGGTCAAATTCAAATGCAGCGAAGCAATCAACGGCTCTTTCAGTGACAGCCAGTGTATTTTTAACCCTGTTTACGGCTCCAGCACGAAGCATGAAACTGCTTCACAGCTGTTCTGCAGTTCATGTTTGTTTTGAAAAACTTCATATTGTGTAAGACTGTGAGGCTGCCATGTTGGATGCATTAAATTAGATGTTAATATGTGGTTACCTACACAAAGACGTTTTATAGGCTGATAAAGCATTATATAAAGATTATTTACATGCTCTCAGATGTTTATGTTTTCTTTTCTTGTTGGTTTTAGTATCTGTACTTCTCTTGCTGTGCTATCCATCAGCGTAGACTAGTAAAGTGCATCTATTTCTGAATCTTAAAGCAGATACAAGTGCCAGAAATACACCAAAAACTGAGGGAAACATAGAGAAGAAAGTGTAGAATCAAAGTGAGAAATACATAACTGCACCGCGTATAAACCTCGCTGGGAGATTTAAGAGTAGCTGCCAAGTGCACAGAGTCTGTTTCCATGAGAGGCAGGTGAAATCAATCGTACATTAATTTCCTCGTGAGCTACTTGACATCTAAAAGTATGTTCAAGGAAAAAAAAAAAATCTACATTTCTGACTCAGGAGTTCCCTCTCTCTCTCTCTCTCTTTTCATTTGATGAGATAACCTGCCAAGTACCAACTTCCTTATTATGACAGCGAGGATTCCTTTGTTCTCAAACTGTTAGCTGGCAGTTTCATTATCGCTGACGGATCAGTCAAGTGTCAGATCAAAAACCACTAAAAGCCTCCATTCACGCAACCACACCTCTTTCCCTTCCTCTTCTAAGCCAACGTATGACGACGCTTAATCTCTTCATCTCTCTCTCTCTCTCTCTTGTGCCGTCACTCATCTCACTCCACACTTCAGCAGAGCCGTCAAACAGACGCAGCTCAGGACATCGGGCTCAAAACACTCAGCACAGAGACACCGTTGTCGTTTGGTTGTCAACGGCAGGACAGGAATTCCCCAGTGAAACGTGTCACAAGTTGCACGGCACGCTTGGACAGGCACGGCGGCTGCGGCCCCCGTTCACTCACATACTGTATATTAACAGAGAAAAACACCACACTGGTGCAGAAGTAGATAAAAATGACAGTAGATTAAAAACAGAACTGCTGCAACGTACAATCGTGGAGGAAAAAATTTAGATTCAGGGAATAAAATGAAAAGAAAAGGGTGGAGAGGAGGATTGATTCATTGCCTAAAGGAGGAGGGAAAGTTATGTAATAAATATTTTAAATTAGAAATATTTCTTAACAACAATCTTGAGTTCAAGTTAATCTACAAGCATTATCTCCTATTTCTTTTCTTTCTTAAGATATATTTTCTGAAATGTTTCCACTGCACAGCACCTTGTCACCCATGTTTCCAAAGGTGCTCTATAAATAAAGTTTACTTTACTCCTTGAGAAAAACACTGAAGCCTGACCTCTGACCTCCCGGTGACAGTTCAATTCAAAATGATCAATGAATCATATTTTTATTTAATGATACAGTCTTTTTAACAGCCTCTAAGACGCATGAATGAAATCGGTAAATGCGACCAACAGATTTTTATAGTTAGTTGAATGAAAGCAGGTGAAGGGCAGGTGTGGTTTGCCCAAAGTAAAACATTTTAATATCAGTACAGTTGATCTTAATTAACATTTATATTACAATGTGAAGCATTTATTCTGAAACAGAGTTACCACTGAGCAGATTCAGGGTTCAAACTTCAGCTAAAAGGCTCCAGTTTTTCACTCCTCTCACAGGTCACAGATCTGATGTGTGGATAACAGATCATTACATGAGACTCCAACATTTCATCTGATCAAAAACAAATGGACATGTGGTAATAAATCAGATCCTTTTTGCATGTGACGACTTTTATCACTTGGATCGGAGCTGGTCGTTTTTTCCGTGATAACAAATGGATCTAATGTCTAAAGTTTTACGTCCTGACACTGTCATTGGATGTCATCCTGCTGGAGCCATGTGTTAACATTACATTACATCACTGAAATGTGTTTGAAACGAGAACAGATGTGACAGCATTTGTTATCGTCACTGGACTTTTTGTTTTTAACACTGCAGATTGACATCAGAGACAGGTGATCCTTGAGCTCATCGGGACGGTTTTCAACAACATACCTGACATGACAATAAAAATGTAAAGCAGTTTTGAATGAAGACAGGCTGCCCAGCACAGGCTTCCCTACAGCAGCACCACAGGCACAAACCACCTGTTTTACAGTCCATGAACCAGCGTGTCTATCCACTGTCCATATCGCGGTGGTTATAATTAAACAATGACCATAGATTGACTTCAAAACAGCACTGAGATCATTCACGTTATCCTTTTCAAAACAGCCTTTGACTAACTCTGGGCGTTGTCCTGCGAAAACACGGGCAGCAGAACAACAGGCTTCACTACAGTAGCACTAGCAGGACAATGCAGCTCATTTATCTATATACTGTATCTGTACACCACGATCGACACGAACAAAACAGCCAGTACTGAATTACTTCCCCTCCTCAAGACAAATGGCTGTGACTAAAATGACACAATGGCTATTGAACAGATTTAACCTGCAACCTTTAATTTGAAGGGTGGTCACTCCATCCACAGTCTCACACTTTCACGATAAATCAAAACTAGCATTGATAGATGTTCAACGTGAATATGAGGAAGGTAAAGAGTGGACTACTAACTACCATCGCTGCTGCCGCGGGCGACCAGGACGTCTGGCGACGGGGTTTGTCGTGAGCGTGAGCCGAAGGAGTCCAGGCTGTCGAACGAGTCCTCGCGGCCGTGGCGTGGGGGGGAGAGAGAGTCGCTGCGCTCTGAGTCCCAGCAGTCGATGTAGCCACTGTCCCGGATGCTGCGTTTAGGGCTCTCTGCCTCCTCCGCCTCCTAAACATTTACACACACACACAGGTTACAGAAGATGCACAGAGGTCAGGTGTGTGAAATGCATGTAAAAGAAAAGAGACATAACATTTTAGTGTAAATCAAAGTATCCAAATACTGAGCATAATCCACTCATCAGTTGTAACTTACTGTAACTGTAAGTCTTTAAACTTGTACATTCACATCCATCCACAAACGCATCACTGTAACTCTGCAGTTCTCCCACGTCCATCTATCCATCAACCTCTGCGTTTTCTCATCTTTTCTTCTGCCTACATCCCTCTTCATCACTCTCTCTTCACCTCGGCGACCCCTCCCTTTGTCTGTCTGCAGCTGAAACATGTCTGTGCAGCTAATGGAAGGTGGGGAAAGGCCTTTCCTGTCTATCTGAAAGATTTCCTGTTCCTGACCCCAGACCCGTTTCTTATTGAACTCCAAACCCCCCCCGACAAAGTCTTCATTATGCTTTCAAGTCGTCTCTGCCGCCGTAAAGTTTCTGTGTGATTTTTCTCTTAGTTCGTTATCGGTGAAGTAATAACACTGCACAGTTTAGGGTGCATAGGTCAGACTGGTGGACGGGTGTAAACGTGTCCCTTAAAATCTGATAATTGAGGTTCAATTAAGATGCAGCGTTCTGCGAGTTAGACCAAACCTTAACCAAGCTGTTGCCTTGTCGCCTTTACCTACAACCTACACATTACCTTTTGGGTTTTGTTCACTCAATTTGCACAAAAAAAACCCCCTCTGACATTCCTGGTTTTATCTGGCTTCCATTAATAGTCAGTAAGACCATTACTGATGCACTTATCTTGAGCTATTTACAACAAGAGAGGAGATAAAAGTGCAGCTGAGCCGCATCCACCTGCTTCTTGCTTTTCAATCAAAGTTCCAGCTTCCATTTAATAAGCATTGGACGTGAATAGGGAAGTGCCAATTTGTTCTTCAATTTGTTCACCTGATGTGATTTTCAAATATCATTTTTATTATCAATCTCGTTTTTTTTGTGTGTGTGTCATGGAAACGTGGCTTTGTATTGGTCGGCTGCAACGTGTGAACATCTGGGAAAGTGACTGCGCTGAGTTGGCAGTAATCCCTCAGTTTTATACAACAGCATAAGGATGTCACATTGTGGAATAAATTGCATGAGGGTGACATCATGGTTATGAGTGGTTGTCAGTGTGTGTGTGTGTGTGTGTGTGTGTGTGTGTGTGTGTGTGTGTGTCTTGGGGACTTGCTAATGCTAACTTTTCTGTCCCCTTGGGTGTGTGAAGGTCAAACATTAATGAAACTGCAGCCCGACTGAACAGAGGTCATCACTGGATCTTGGGTGGAGTGTGTTATTCGCTGCCTGAGATGATTTCACTCACACATTAACAAACATTCAGTGCACTGCACAACAAATTATTCAGTAGAAAACATTGCGTCTTGCTCACATTTGGTTACTACTGCAGGGATCAAACCTGTGACCTTCTGCACACGTCTCTCTACCCCTTACACTGTACTCCCAACCAAGCTATGTGACTTTACAAACCTTTCGCATCTGTGACAGCAGGCCCTCAAACTCTTTCAGGTCCAGCGTGGGCCCGTTGTAGGAGGTACAGCCGTTGGCAGCGCGACCCAACCAGTAGATGGTGATTAAAACCTGAAAGAGAGTCAGACGTCACGATAAAAGGAGATTAGACTTTGTTTGTGAAGAAAATTTAATTCAAAGTAAAAGCAGGGTATAAGTGTAAGCACGAGTCATGCTCCCTTATATTCACTCTTTTACAGCATAACAGGCTCAACTTGTGTGTAAATAGTGACGCAAACCATATTTAATGTCCAGATTCATTAAAAATAAAAAAGATAATACATCCAGTACAACTTGAATTATCACCCAACTGTGCGTATAGATGTAATCTTATTCATGGAGAACAGTTTAGGTATTTAAAACAACAACACAGCAACAACCCCTCTGCAGTCAAAACTCTTCATATTCATTCCATGGATCCAGACATATAAACACGTCCGGTGTCTGGAGCTTAGTTCAAATGAGTCTTTTCCACACAATGAGTAAAAGTGAATAACACTACACGTCTAAATAGGTAAATTGGCAACAAATAACATGTTGTCTGCTCATGGTTTTATTGATAGGTAAAAGAGCATGAGGTAAACACTTATAAAACCATTCTCCACTCTGTTCCTTTCACTTTCCCCCCCCCCCGACAACCTGTTTCCTGGTCGTCACCATCCAGCCTCTTCCAAAGAAGTTTCACGTTGGTCAAGACTGAGTCATTGTTATGACCCTGAAAACGGCAACAGGCACTTCTCTTTCCAACGCTGAACCTCTCAGGGACCAAAGTGATTTATATTTGCCAGGTTAGCTCCCTCAGCCCTGAGAGCACAAATGACCCGATCAATCTCATCTCCTTCCGACGCAGTAACCCTGTAAAAATCTGTAGCTGAAGAAAGTTGTACGTCTTTGACTCTTGCTTGTAACCTAATGTCCTGAAATACTGCTGAATGTGACTAAGGAACTAAATCTTTCTGCATTCACTGTGACTCCCTCAGGCCAAAGCAGCTAAAATGCAGAATGTACAGATTGGCTGTAGCAACGGGGGGTGTCACACGGAGCTGCACCTTTAGCACTGCTGGCAAAGTGTTCTCAGCTATATTTACTGTGTCCATGTCAACCGGCACTCCACGGGGATTGCTTTGATAAGAAAGCTCAGCGTGGCTTAATGTGTTTATTTCAGTCGTACTGTCAGTGCAAACACCCTCTGTTGTTCAAACACACTTGGGAGGAAGAGCTAAAGAACTGGCCTGCTGATCAGAAGAAACACAAGATAAAAAATACTTGATACTGTGCTGATTTCTGAAGGGAAATTCATCTTTTATCCCAAACACAGGGTCAGCCTCACTGGGCTGCAATTCTACAGCAAGGAGGGATCCAGTGTCTTGCACAAAGACACTTCAAAAAATGAATTCTGCTGGGATCAAACCAGAACTCTAGTCAAACACACATCAGAATATACATTTGTAGCTCTGGCATTCATCTTTATGTAAATGACCTGCATTAAATTCCACTCATATACAAGTTCTGTGCTAAAGCAATACTGCACCTGCTGTGGTTATGGTTCATTATCTGCACATTTCAGCAGAATATATCACTTCTGTGTCACCAGTACTATGAACACATCCGTGCCAGCTCCCAATCGGAAGTGGGTCAGCACCAAATGTGTTTCAGTTGCTTACTAACTGTGCTTTAAACGCATCCATATTGATCCCTGCTGCACAACCACAGCGGGGAAACATGCCACAATCGTGCTCACGTGATTTAGACATGCAACATTAAACGTGCAACAAACCACCGTACAAAAACCGAAACTTGGACACAAGCACTGAGCTACGGTAGCTCAAAGAAAACATGCCAGCTGAGTTTTGACTGATGGAAATATAAACGATGGGCCTGACAGTGAAGTGATGCACAGCGTCACACTCGCTTTGCCTCTTCAGTTTCAGCAGCTGCCTGCTCTGGCAGATGTGGAAAGACCTGTCAAAGAGGTTCCACCTAGGAACAACAATCATCTCTTTGTTTCATGTGCAAACACAAGGACATGAATAGACCCAAAAATGCACCTACAGTGTAAACTAATACACACAAGCCCATGCATGCACACATTTAAGCACCTGTCACGGTCCACAGACCTGTAGTGGTATATATAGATACATATTCCCCATACCAATCATCACTGTACACACATGCACAAGCTGCCCTGCATATATTCCCACCTGCACCTGCTAAACCATCCAGCAGTATTCCACCCATTCATGCAATACCGTCTTTTTTCCTTCTGAGTCCCATCTGTTTGCGAAACAACACCTGTACCACCACATCAGCAAATTCCACTTGGTGCAGTTCCTTCACCTCTCAACATGTGACGTGCAGCAGAGACAGCTGCTCTCAAATCCTACAGTCCTCAGCCTGAGTCTGCAGGGTAGCTCCATGATGTAGCAGCATGTCGTAGTAGCCAGGTCCTGGCTAAAGCAAAGGCTGCTGGGTGTTTGTAGGCCGCTTTGCTGTTGCTGCAAACGCTGGCTAATGTGTCTGAGAGTCCCTGTATGTAGTCAGCTAAATGAGCTAGCAGCCCAGGCCAGCTCTGCAGCTTGACACATTAACTTGTGCAGTGCACAGCAGCATCACACAGAGGCAGAGAGGGAGAGACCAGTACTGCTTTGACTGCAGAGGGGGCAGGGCTAACATTGTGTGTTGTACTTCTTAAAGCAGCATTATTATAAAAGAGATGTTGAAGTACCGACACCAGACAACAATAGCGTCGCAAAAGTGAACGATCAAACGACTGAATTGAATATTTACAGCCGGAAAAGATAGATATCAAAAACAGGTTCAGTACTTAGACAGGATAGATATAAAGTAGAGCAGTCTGAAAACTTAAAGCTGGAATAGGTCGAGACAGTGCAGACAGAATAAATGCTATTCTATAGAAACAACACAGATGCTGCAGGGTGGACAGACATGGTAGAGCTGGAACAGGCACGATCACAGCAGCTGAAATAGTGACAACAGTGACAACCACAGCACAAAGAGAAACAATGGGCTGTAATAACAGCTTCCATTCAAACGTACATTTAACACACAAACAAACACACAAACTGTCCCGCTGTTATCCACAAGTATCACTTACATTCTTGAGTTTTCGGCTGCAGTCACTTCCCCTGGAGACACAGAGAGAGAGAGAGAGAGAGAGAGAGGGAGGGAGATAGTGAGACTTGTGTTATTTAATGAAATATGTTACATAAATATAACTGCAGACTCACAAACTCCCACATATCCACGCAAAACAGCCGCAAAAGCAAAACTTATTGAAAATATATAGGAATCTGCAGCCCACGCAGGGAGAACTAACAGACTCTACCCTCTCCACACCATCTCTGGCATGGTGATGTACTTATTTCATATTTCCAGCAGTTATGTCTAATGACAACGTTCAGTAGGAGGATGTATGTGTTAGCTCCTCTGGATCAAAGAGCAGAGGGGGGGTGGGGCCTCTCTAGACCTGCTATTTAGTACCGATGTCCCTCATTCACAAAGAAATCTCTTTTTTGATCAGAGCATCAGAGGAGACGGACGTCACAGCTGCGGCCAGATGGTTTTGGCTGCCAAGTGATCTCTGGGAGGTGCAGCGCACAAACACCGCAGCAGCGGCCACTTAGCGCCACAAATGCTGCCAAAATGAAAAGGATGAGGATCTTTGCGGATCACCACTTGAAGCTATAAATGGGAAGTGGAATGAAGACGTTGTAAAACTGACCCCAGCGCACACTTGTGTTGTGAAAATAGACACTTCTAGGCTAAGAAAGGAAGACGACAACATACGAGACTTGGATGTTTTCACAGTCTGAGGAAGAACAGCCAGAGAGTCACACTTTTCAAAATAAAGTGAAGTGATATGTCATTCCTTGGCTATGAAAAACAGTGACACACAAAACAAATCGCATAACGAAGCACGATACATAATGTTGCTATGATGCTAAAATGCTAATAATTAAATAATGCATCAACCACTCCCTTAAAAAACGAGAAAAGGTTAAAGTGTTAAGACAGAGTTGAAGGCAACAAGGACCTGCCAGATGAATGTCATCCTGATGTCACAGCCTGGATTATGACAAAAAAAAACAAAAAAACTTTAAATCTGTGCTCAGGCTGATTGGGTTAAAAGCTCTGCAATAAAACTAAGTGCTTGCCCAACACCATCCTTACAGGATACCAATACATTCTCATAATTTCATCATTTAATTGAAAAGGAGAGAAGCCAGGATGGGTGAGGGATGTTGTCCTGGTTGTGAGGATGGTGGCTGAAGCTGATCAATCATCAATCATCCGATTAACATGAATAGCAGGTCTTCTTATATTTAAATCCTATTCATATTGCTTTGCGTTTCTTCCATACGTTGTTTTAATGCATGTTTATGTTATATGTCCTGCATTTTGAATCATCTTCCTGCTGAAAGGGGCTCTACATTGAGGATTGAGGTTTTGTTGCACATTTTCTCTTTAACTATAATTTATTCATTATTATTAATTAATTTATATGTATACACACAGTATATATATATATATATATATGTCCGTATAGATCATGAGGCTGTTTCCAGAGCCTACGGGTCTCAAAGCCCAACTCACTCAACATACAGGCGAAACCCAAATTGCAGTTGCATGAGTTTTCCACGACAGCAGTGACCTGAGAAAGAAAGGAGCGTACGGAGAGGTGGAGAAGAGCGAGGTGAAAGTAGCTGGAGGGAATGATGTGTAAACCCTCCCCCTCCTCCTCCTCCTCTTCATCCTCTCTTTGTCAGCTGACTAAATAAACACTGAGACAGGTAGCTTTTCTCTGCCGTCACCTTGTAGGAGGAAACCCGAAGGACAAACGCAACAGATTCCACAAGATATTAGATCATATGTAGGAGCCCAGCCAGTGCAAACATCTGTCACCTGCCATTTTCTTTTTCTGAGTGTTTTGTTTCTATCAGTGTCAGTCCCATTGTTCGAATTTCATTCGAACTGTATCAGTGATGAACAGAACAATTATTATTAAAAGATCTACAATCTCAAAACTACTGTCATAACCATAATAATTTCAGAGATAACATATAATAGTTTTAAGTATTGTTCTCACTCTCTTTTTATTAACTCCTGTTACAAACTATATAATTAAACATAATATCTAGTTTAAATATATTGCTCAAAATGTGTTCTTCTCACTGTATTCTTCCTCATTTCCTGTTTGACTTCCTTTAATTTAATGCTTGCAGCAAGGTTTTATCAATAAAAAAGTGCAATTTATCACAACAAAAATGTATTTGCTGAATAAATAATGATGAAGGCTTGACACAAGCAGTTAGTTTGTTATTAAAAAACTGTATTAAAACAAAACAAAATCTGGCCTTGGAGGTCCTGTTGAATAAAACCCTCCCAGAAATGTCCAGCCTTGGCTCCATGTTGTGTGACGGTGGGTAATCTGTTGTTACTGTGAAGATTACCACAGATGATGGTTAAAATGAAAAGCATGAAATATGTTCCAGTACTTGTTGACAGTAAAGAGTAATAACAACTCAATACCAATCAAATCCTGAAGGAACTGTTTGTTCTAGTGGACAAACAGTTACTTTTCTGTTTTTTATTATATTTATTTTCCCCAAATATGAGGGAAACACATTTAATGCGTGTGTTTTTGCAGCGTTTAGATAGAAACAGTCGCCCTCTCCTCTCATCTCCTGTCCTCTCCTCTGGCAAACTGTCACTTATCTTGGAAATAGATCTGTTTCCATCAACATGCAGAGAGACAGGAGATATTTGAGGCCTGAGCTCATAGTGTACCAGGAGCTGCCTGTCTTTACACCTCCCTGTCCGATGCTGTTTCCTAGATGAATAAACACCTGTCCACAGAGAGATACACGGGTACGAGCTCCAAGAAAGCAGCATCCTGTGCGACAGAGGGTTACATAACCACTGGAAATAGCACAGAGCCACTTAAACAATGAGACTAATGTTTACTATCAGGTTTGTGATTGCTTGCTTATTCCAGATATTTTGGAACCAATGCAACTAACCTAAAGCTTTGCATATTTACATCTTCAAATAACATACATTAAGTTCGTCACTTAAAATTTAAAGAGGCTATTTGTAAGTTTTCTCTGTTGCCTGACTTTATAATACAAGAGGTTATAATACGTCCTCTGTGCAGCGCAACGTCTTCACGGCAGATTTGTGGCTACATGGAGTCGCTATCAGAAAGTGACGAGACGGGTCAGGGCTAGCTGGTTAGCGTGCTAACTTCAGTGGAAGAAAAGACATGATAGAAACAAGAGGTAACGTTGGCGTTTCTTTCCACCTCTGGAGACAGCTGTTGGTGAGTAAAGGTATAAAGTTTGATGCTGAACTCGCCACATCTCTTCTAGACTAGAACATAAACAGCTGTTAATGCTAACGTTAGCTATGTAGCAAAACCTACAATTGGCTCCTTTAAAAGAAAGGCAGAGGAGGCACAACAGTGTGAGCATAAACTGAGAGACTGAATTTAGCAGCATTTCTGCCAGTAGAAAATTATAGTGTTTTATCAGCTACTTCATTGTCCTAACCTTCAGTTAATGCCAGTGCACTCACGCAGCTAAATCCCTGCTGCTTGTATGTCTTTCACTACGCAGTTATATAAATAAGGATTATAAGTAACCAGTGTATTCTGAATGAAAAGTCAATCCCACCCTTTCTTGTCTTCCTCATAGAAAAGGTTTATTATTGAAGAAATGTAAACAAGGCATGACACATGTCCCCGTTTAAACTGAAGACGACTCAATGCAGCAGAATGTTTACTGTAAACCTGCACACATGCTCAGAAACAAAGGCTACGTAAACACTGGAGCGCGCACACACACACACACACACACACACACACACACACACACACACACACACACACACACACACACACACACACACACACACACACACACACACACACACACACACACACACTAATACAGTATATATATATATATATATATATATAATAAAAAAAACACTACATGTACTTGGCTTTGTTACCAAGCAACAAAGTAGGAGTCATGGTTCAGCGAGTGATTTAAAGCCTCTCGTTGTGTTTGGACAGAGGCCGGTTGTGTCTCACAGATGGGCCATTGTTGCTTTACTGACACAGACTCACACAAACTTCCATTGACTCTCATTTACTTGTTTGTGTTGGCATTGATCTGGCTGATTGTCTGATGCAGAGAATGGCACACAAAGAAAAACACACACAGCCAGTGTTACAGTCAATCTATTAACACATAACTGAAGTGTTCATCATCAACACTCAGTCCATCAACTTAATAAAACACACAAAAACAATGGCACTTTTGTCCCCTGTACTCCATTATGTTTTCTTTTGTTTTTAACCGTACTGAAGAGGATATTGGAAATTATTTTCCTCCCCACATGTCACATATTCTACCGTCTACTGGAAACTCTTAAAGCTTTACATCATGTTGTTTTGGAAGAACAGCACCCTCTTTCTGTTCTGTGCAGTAAAGCACAAAGCCACTAAACCTTTATTCAAACAAACAAAAGTCTGAATTTGATTAGTTTAACATAATAAAAGTCTAAATTTGATTAAAAAGGGATTTTTCAAGAGAGACCTGGCTCAGACGGCCGCATTAAAACACTGTTGTGCCCATAAAAAATAATACAAACAACAATGATAGAGCCGTAATACTGTCACAAAGAGATCAAGAGTCCAGTTATAATGTGTAAGGACAGTCCAAGAAAACAACAATGTGCAGTTTTTCATTTACAACAGTCCAGTCCAATGTAATAGCCAGTAAAGGCCGTGAAACTCAATTATTTTTAGTCTTATTTTTACTTCTCAAATTACTATAATATAAGAATTATTATACAATACAGTCTTCAAATAACAATAACTTTCCTATAAACGACTCATGTCTCAACTTGGGGATGCTGTGCTTTGGAATAAAACTGAAAGACGTACACACACACGCACACACACACACACACACACACACACACACACACACACACACACACGTTGAGCAGTAAGGTAACACTGAGTCTTACTTGGCGGTGGGGCGTGTCGATGTGTCCTGCAGGTCTCCAGGGTCAAACAGCTGGGAGCCTTTCAATCCCAACTCCTCACAGCCACGGAGAAACACACTGAGGTTGTCCTGCACAAAACACACAAACACACACAGAGTTTCATCAGGGTAAAC